>NC_134829.1:46942528-47242528 GCF_004210375.1 Tachypleus tridentatus | reverse complement strand
TCCCATTGTAGTTACACCATGTTGTTAAACTGTACGTTGTTGTACTACTAAGTTCCTATTGTAGTTACACCATGTTGTTAAATTGTACGTTGTTGTACTACTAAGTTCCCATTGTGGTTACACCATGTTGTTAAACTGTACGTTGTTGTACTACTAAGTTCCCATTGTGGTTACACCATGTTGTTAAACTGTACGTTGTTGTACTACTAAGTTCCTATTGTCGTTATACCATGTTCTTAAACTGTACGTTGTTGTACTACTAAGTTCCCATTGTAGTTACACCATGTTGTTAAACTGTACGTTGTTGTACTACTAAGTTCCCATTGTGGTTACACCATGTTGTTAAACTGTACGTTGTTGTACTACTAAGTTCCCATTGTAGTTACACCATGTTGTTAAACTGTACGTTGTTGTACTACTAAGTTCCTATTGTAGTTACACCATGTTGTTAAACTGTACGTTGTTGTACTACTAAGTTCCCATTGTGGTTACACCATGTTGTTAAACTGTACGTTGTTGTACTACTAAGTTCCCATTGTGGTTACACCATGTTGTTAAACTGTACGTTGTTGTACTACTAAGTTCCTATTGTCGTTATACCATGTTCTTAAAGTGTACGTTGTTGTACTATTAAGTTCCCATTGTGGTTACACCATGTTGTTAAACTGTACGTTGTTGTACTACTAAGTTCCCATTGTAGTTACACCATGTTGTTAAACTGTACGTTGTTGTACTACTAAGTTCCCATTGTGGTTACACCATGTTGTTAAACTGTACGTTGTTGTACTACTAAGTTCCCATTGTAGTTACACCATGTTGTTAAACTGTACGCTGTTGTACTACTAAGTTTCCATTTAGTTACACCATGTTGTTAAACTGTACGCTGTTGTATTACTAAATTCCCATTGTAGTTACACCGTGCTGTTAAACTGTACGTTGTTGTACTGCTAAGTTCCTATTGTAGTTACACCATGTTGTTAAACTGTACGTTGTTATGCTGCTAATGTTAACAATGATGATTTTCTATGAAAAAGCAGAAATTATTTTCATGATAGGAAGCCAATGTTCGTACGAATTCTTCGTCATTTATGTAATTGCGCAATGCCAACCACGGGTATCGAAGCCCAGTTTTTAGCGTTATCAATCCATAGACTTGTCGCTGTGGCAATAAGGAACAGATAATTAGTAGGAGTTTACGAATCTGTTGCACGTGAAATTAAAGCTCCCTTTTGGTGGCCCGTCAGCTCCCTGCCCCGAAAGAAAAAAACCCAAAAAAGAAAGATGTTCAAGTTATTAATAGGTACACATGCACCGTATTATACAACTCGTTACTAATGTGTGATCTAAACAAATATGTTTTACTGTTTATATATCTCTAACTGAAAAATTGGTGTGTTGATTTTCTGCTATCTAAACTATGACTACGTTGTGTTAACAGGAGATGTAGACTCTACGTTATACAGTAATAAGGATACGCCTTATTCAAGTATACCTAAATAAATATATTACTTTCTGTTGTATGCCCATGTAACTACTTCGCTGTGTAAGTTTGGACCTTGACCAAAATTGGAATGGAGGTTCATTAGGTCCGTGCGGGGGCACATACTTATTTTCAGTTTTGCGTTTGCTCTTTTTACGGGTGTTTTTTACCACCACTTCACTGTTTTGTAATGGATCATCACCACATTTCGCGTGAAGGTTTGCTGGGTCTATGTAAGACACACGCAAACTTGCTGCTTCACGTTCTGTGTTTTGCTGTTTTTATGGGTGTTTTTTTTACAGTTACATACAGTACTGTGTAAGGACAAAGTGAACAATTAGATTTCAGGCTATTTTCAAAGAACAATGGAAGATAAAACTCAGATGGAACATCAACATTGTATTAATCTTCATATTTAGCACAACAAAAACTCAGTTGAAGTGCTTTAGTTACAATAGAAACTCAGTGGAAGTGCTTGAGTTACAACAAAAACTCAGTTGAAGTGCTTGAGTTACAATAGAAACTCAGTGGCAGTGCTTGAGTTACAACAGAAACTCAGTGGAAGTGTTTGAGTTACAATAGAAACTCAGTGGAAGTGCTTGAGTTACAACAGAAACTCAGTGGAAGTGCTTGAGTTACAACAAAAACTCAGTTGAAGTGCTTGAGTTACAACAAAAACTCAGTTGAAGTGCTTGAGTTACAATAGAAACTCAGTGGAAGTGCTTGAGTTACAACAGAAACTCAATGGAAGTGCTTGAGTTCAACAAACAGTGTCTCCCGCTGGGACTGTAGTAAGTCTAAGGGTTTACAATACTAAAATCAAGGGCCTGATTATTCTCGTTGAACACAGCAGATAGTCCGATGTGGCTTTGCTACACACATACACAAACAGTCAATGGTTTTTTTATATATATAATAGCTACATATAGACTTTCAGATATTGTTGCAACACATTTAATAAAAGTGTCCTTTCGTATTTTATTTCAAGTGTCTCTAATACGTTCCTGTAAAGTTTTTTGGAAGCAAATTTGACTTTCCAAGTTTTGATCTATCAAATTCCAGATCTGTTCAGTTGGGTTTTGGCTCTGTAAAGCACAGTGAATCATATGAATAATCCAGCAGCTTTTATATTAGTTAAATCATTTCTGCACAGGTTAGATGAATGTTTAAGGTCATTATCTTCTTGGCAGTAGAATCCTTTACGAATAACATGCACAGTATCTGGTAATACATGCACTAACCCATTATTCCATCTATTTTTATAATATCTTTTGTCGTCTCAGCATAAAAACACTTTACAACCATCACCCTGATTACCCCTACCTCACCTTCATGGTAGGTAATATGTATTGAGGTAGGTGTATTTTACCTTTTTTTCTGCCGGACGTACAACCTACGCTTTGAACCAAATATTTCAAACTTGAATTCATGCATCCATAACATCAACAGTCCAGCAAATTTTAGTTTCTTGATAATACTTTAAAGATCAAAGTACTTCAGCTTGCTGAAGAGTGTGGGATATCAGTTGGATCTTGTTACGAGATTTTGACCGAAAAATTGAAGATGCACCGCGTTGCTGCGAAATTTGTGCCTCAGAACTCGTGAGTTTTTGGCCAAACACTCGATCACTGTTCTTCCCCACCCCTACTCACCTGACCTTGCTCCTTGCGATTTTTCTTGTTCCCCAAACTCAAAAGACCCTTGAAAGGAAGAAGATTTGAGACGATTCCCAAGATTAAAACAAAAGCGACGAAGGAGCTGGAGGACATTACAAAAGAAGTGTACCAGGACTGTTTCAACAAGTGGAAACACCGTTGGGATAAGTGTGTGGGTTGGGGAGGAGAGTGCTTTGAAGGGGTCCCAGACCTGTAACTTCTAAATAAAGTACATTTTGTTTTATGACGTTAGTCCGCGTATTTTTTGAACAGACCTCGTAAAGGTTTTCTGACTGCTACATGACCAGATATTTCATTCTCGTTGACCCTTCTTAATACTGTAGTTTGGACACTTTTTTGTCAATAGGCGTATGGTCGTTTATCTCATGCTTGGGATCAGTGTCAGTCTTCCTTCTGTCCCAAAGGCTGAATAAACAAAGATACTTAACATCAGTATCACTGAGCTTAGGTGTTTTGTCTCTTCTTTTCCTATTTTCAAATTTACCTATCTCAGCCACATGATCTAGGGTGTACTTGTTAGTGTTTGGGGAGCATTTCAAGTCTACAGAAATTTGTTGGAGAGTCCAACCAGCATCACGTAAACTTTTATGCAAAATCTCTGCCCTACTGACAATTGTCTTTAATTCCTGGGCCTTGAAATGACAACAAAACTTAATGTGTATAGTGGTAAACACTGTTTTAAACAAGGTTTATTTATGGAGTTCTATTAAATTCATTTCTTCTAGCATATACCAGTACCATATGTCAGCTCCTTTCTAACTTCTTTATATACAATTAATACAATGTATGGGGTCCCATGACAGTTATTCCAGACCCTACATTTGATCAGTATGTTAATTCAAACAGAATCCTTATGACATACTATTGCTACAGGCCCGGCATGGCCTAGCGCGTAAGGCGTGCGACTCGTAATCCGGGGTTCGCGCCCGCGTCGCGCTAAACATGCTCGCCCTCCGAGCTGTGGGGGCGTATAATGTGACGGTCAATCCCACTATTCGTTGGTAAAGAGTAGCCCAAGAGTTGGCGGTGGGTGGTGATGACTAGCTGCCTTCCCTCTAGTCTTACACTGCTAAATTAGGGACGGCTAGCACAGATAGCCCTCGTGTAGCTTTGTGCGAAATTCCCAAAACAAAACTATTGCTACAAGTATATGGGAATTTTCAATAATAATAAGTATTCTCACCCTGACTCATTCAGTTGTCCACAGAGATCAGTGAAGTATTACTATAGTATTAAGATTTACATTATGTAATAACATGGAGGAATTAGTTACATAGAATGGAAATAATGACATAATATTATCTTATTTTAACAATTTTTAACAATTGTAATAATATTTAATATCCTAAGATAACCTTTCATTAGTCATGAACTTACATGACTTCTGTCCAACTACCGATGTTACAACAGTAGGTCTTCGAATTTACGCCGCTAAAATCAGGGGTTCGATTCCAGTCGGTGGACACAGCAGATAGCCCGATGTGGCTTTGCTATAAGAAAACACATGTATTCCATCCAGAAAACTGACACTCGAGGTAATGCAGATTAAATGTTTGGATGCCAAAGTAAGGTTTATATTATGTTTTAGACACTTAGGTCCTGATGAATGTCACTACGTTTGGAGGTCTTTTAGGGTTAATACTATGTTAAACCCAGACTTGAAGATTGTGCATAAATATTAATGACATTAAGAGGACAAGTAACAAAAGCCTGATCTGTTAAGTTTTATTTACGTGCTAATGGTTCTGTATTAAAAGCCAGAACTGACAGATTCTATTGTAATGTGAATTTTTTATCTGACAGTATTTTCAATTTCATGTGAATATCTTATATCTGAAGATTCGTGTGCCTTTTCAAAGTATGCTGCTCTAAGAGGGCGCTGCTCTAAGAGGGCCTATTTATAACTGGTCGGCAGACAATTTGTAAAAAACCAGTTTATTACTTGTGAGTAACGATTCTTAAAAGACCTGTTTACTGGCCAGTATATATTTCGTACAGGAAACAAGTCAGTATATAGTTAGTTCTTAAAGGATTTTTGATTGGTCACTATACGCTTTTTAAATTTGTTTTTTATTGGTCAGTATAGAGCTCTTAAAGGATTTGTTTACTGTTAACTGGACAGATCTTAGTGAATTTCGTAACTGGTTAGTATACAGTTCTTAAAGGACCTGATTATTGGTCAGCATACAGCTCTTAGATGGATTATTGTATTTTAGTGACTGATAGTAAGAATGAGTATCGTATTTCAGTGACTGATAGTTAGAGTGAGAATTATGTTTTAATGACTCTATAGTAGCAGTGAGTGTTGTATTTTAACCACTGATAGTAAGAATTATTATTGTATTTTAACCACTGATAGTAGCAGTGAGTACTGTATTTAGTGACTGATAGTAAGACTGAGTATGGTATTTTAGTGACTGATAGTGAAGGTGAGTATTGTATTTTAATGACTGATAGTAAGAGTGAGTATTGTATTTTAATGACTGATAGTAAGAGTGAGTATTGTATTTTAATGACTGGTGGTGAGAATGTGTATTACATTTTAATGACTGATAATAACAGTCAGTATTGTATTTAGTTGCTGATAGCAAGACTGAGTATTGTATTTTAGTGACTGATAGTAAGAGTGAGTATTGTATTTTAATGACTGATAGTAAGAGTGAGTATTGTATTTTAGTGACTGATAATAACAGTCAGTATTGTATTTAGTGGCTGATAGCAAGACTGAGTATTGTATTTTAGTGACTGATAGTGAGAGGGATTGTTGTATTTCATGACTCATAGTAAGAGTGGGTATTGTATTTAGTAACTTATAGTAAGACTGAGTATTTGTATTTACTGTCTGATAGTGAGAGTGAATATTGTATTTACTGTCTGATAGTGAGAGTGAATATTGTATTTACTGTCTGATAGTGAGAGTGAATATTGTATTTACTGTCTGATAGTAAGAGAGAATATTGTATTTAATGTCTGATAGTAAGAGTGAATATTGTATTTACTGTCTGATAGTAAGAGTGAATATTGTATTTATTGTCTGATAGTAAGAGTGAATTCCTTATTGGTATTCCAGTTTTCCTGGACTGTAACAACTGGATAAAAATTATTTAAATCCCTTTTTCATCCACTACATGTCTATCTGTCTGTCTACCTTTCTTACTGTCGTTCTAAACATGTGTCTGTCTCAGATTCTGTCTATTGAGTCTTGTGCTTTGTAATAGTAGTAGAACGTAGAGAAGCTTACAAAAGACGATAAGTCAGTATCTCTAGCTTCTAGTTATCGCTGACAAAGTTGAAGCACATTTGAATGGAAATCAAGCCGAAGGCTGTTAGTGTGTCCCTAGCTTTGTGTAAACTTTCGTAAATTGAAACTTTAAGGGAAAAAATGACTAGTCCACGAAGCATTGACTTGGGTTAAAAGACTATAAAGTCTTCCGGGAATTAAGAAAGGAATTCGCTATATTGTATCTTTTGATAAACGCAGTAAGTCAAACCAAGTGGCTTTATTTGTCCAAAAAGAGAACTGTTTTCATCAAAAGCCGAAGTTGCTCTTCTAATAACAGGTATGCTGTGGTCTCCTGGGAGAGACTGAATGGTTGGAGAATCTCTCTTTACGCTCTCTGGGACCTAGATATGTAAAGGAATCGTCCCTACTTTCCACCGGGGGTGAATAGGGAATATGTGAAACGGTCTTTTGCTTCACCTATGCGCCCCTTCGCTGTGTTTGCTCGATAAGAGAGATAGGAATTTGTAGAGCATTAACAATGGGTGAAAAGATCGCCGTATGCTTGGGCGTTGACAAATAGTTCCTTAGCAAAAGCAAATAGTTTTAAAGGAAAAGCTTTTTTCGAGAAAAAAAACCTACAAAAACAAAACAAAATCACCGAATTAAAGCAGACAAGAAGGCTGTGCAATGAAGCTTGAATCTTATGACTTCTTCCACATCACGTTAAAAGATATGACACTATGGTAACAGCAAAACTTACCCGTGTACTAATAATAGCTACAGTTTATAAAATTTAATCACTTACTTTAGTTTATGTTAATAAACATGTATTTCTAAATCAAGAATGGTACCCAATTACTCAAATATATCTAGCTATATATAATAATCGTTAATATGCGTATGGGTAGAACCACAATTTTTTATCCTTTGTTACTAACAAGTGTTTATTTAACCTCTACAAAAAGACTGGTACTTCGACTAGTATATATGTAATCAAAAACATGTTAGGCGTGAAAAGATGTGCGACCGAAAACTTAAGAAATGAAGTCAAAATTAGTTATCTAGAAGGCGTACTATATTTTACTCACTATCATGTCCAAAGATAAACAAAAATGCAGCCTGGCTAACTCTTAGATTAACGCATACTGTAAAACTATTATCAGTGCTATGAGTGAAACTACCGTTTCGACTTCATTCGTTTAAGTCGTACACTAAATGTTTCTGGCTTCTCACACCTAAGGTGTTGTTCATTAGATATAATTATTTTTATTGTTCTTAATGTACACCAAATAAGAAAGTTTGCTGTTTGTGAATACAAAAAAAAGCATGATTTTAAACAAACTAAATAATTTTGTTCAGTGGCTGTAAATTTATTTCAATAACTGATGGAAAGTTGTAAGTTGTGTGAAAATTTTGTGATTATGTAGTTTTTGTCAACATCTTCTTTTAATTTGACTCAAAAGTTTAAAATTACGTTTATTTCATACCTCGAAATATCTTTTCACCTGAAACATAATTTCACTGGAAAGATTTTCGTTTCAGTTGGATTAAAAAAACTTATAGATGCACAAAATTGTCGTTTGATCTAATTAATCACACTGTGATCTCTCTTTTTTCTTGTCAACTCTGCAGATGTTAAGGACAAGGACAACCTTAAACTAAAATATTTAGTCCTAACTGTTCTCTCACGTACGATATAGCAAGTAATCTATTTAAATATTCTGTAATGAGCTAGTCACTTACTAGATGGCGCTAGCATTCTTTATAGAGCTAAAATCTGTTGCGAAAACATAGTGATGTTGCTCGCTCCTCTACGTAAAAAAAAAAATCTCAACCCAAACGAGTCGCTTTTACATATATATTGAAAACAGGGTTGTTTTTAAAGAAACTGTGATCGTTAACAGCGAAAAATGTTTGAATAAATCTCTAGTTATTGAGTTTATTTAATAATATATTTAATTATTGGACTGTATAAAACAAATAGTTGAATTACAGTATAGAAACACTCAGGAAAATAACAGGCTCGACATATACAGAACATAAGTGTCCGAAAATATTTCCTTAGTGAACAAAGTGTTCTTTAATTCAATGATATGTCTGAACTTCATACCGCTTTATAAATTATAACACAAAATAAATTTTGAAAAAATAATGACGGTTTAGAAACTACACGAACCTAAAAGGCTATTTCAAAATACAAGGACCTTGTACAGGTGTATGTAACGTTGTTTTACGTACGAGTAACCTGTGACCTTCAGAAAATGTTATAAGGGGAGTTTTGAGTTTCTATTCCTTTTACATTGAACTACATATAGAATGTAAACATAAGAGAAAGAAGTCAAAATGGCGCAAGAATAATTTTCGGAGTTATTTCAAAATCACTAATTTCAACTTTGTACGTCGTCGTATCTGAGCCATTAGGAAAGTACCTGGGTCTGTAGCAAGAGAGAAAAGTTTGTTTGTGACAATGTGTGTGTTTATTACCTCTCTCTCTCAAGGTTATTCGTCTCTCTCGTGTTGGCCAATATCGTATTATCGACTAAACTACACTACAGAAAGATACAGATCGCACTCTACAGTCTTGAACTTATAATTAAATTCGTCTTCTCGCCACGTAATAAATAACAGTTACTTTTTCAAAAGCAATTCTTAAGTTGATAATGACGTAAGGAGGTCGAAACGTTGTCTTCAGTTTATATATATATATATATAGAGAGAGAGAGAGAAAAATAACTTTACTACGTACTTCCAGATGACTAAACACTGTATTATGTATGGTGTTTAATCCATAAACACTGTATTATGTATGGTGTTCAATCCATAAACACTGTATTATGTATGGCGTTTAATCCAGTCTCATTAGTTTACAACTACATTTTCTCACTCCAAATGTGTTTAAATCTTTGGTCTATTATTTTGGGTTACCCTGTATCTTACACTGGGCTATTTCGTGTGTTTTTAAAATTGTTTTATTCTGTTTTGTACGTTGCACCCTATTTGTCTCTCGAAGGAAAACCAGTATCTCTGTGGGCTTAAAACGCTGAAACTCCAATATGGCTTTGCTCTAAAACAGTTAAACAAATACCACATATGATTTATTGTACTATCTGTATTCAATACCTAAAGGCCCGGCATGGCCAGCTGATTAAGGCACTTGACTCATCATTCGAGGGTCGCGTGTTTGAATCCTCGTCACACCAAACATGTTTGCCCTTTCAGCCGTGGGGTCATTATAATGTTATTATCAATCCCACTATTCGCTGGTAAAAGATTAGCCCAAGAGTTGGCGGTGAACGGTGATGATTAGCTGCCTTTCCTCTCGTTTTACATGCTAAATTAGGGACGGCTAGCTCAGACTAACCAAGTCTTTTGTTTCCCGTTGGGACAAGAGTAACTTTACAAACTTACAACGGTACAATCCAGAGTTGAGTTCTTCCTAGTGGAACAGCAGATAGTACAATTTGGCTTTGTTTGGAAAGAAACAAATGAAGGTTTATTTTTGATATTTTAGGTTATTCATAAAAAAGATACACTAAGTGATAAACAGCTATTTTAACCCCAAACCGACGGGTATTAACCATAAAAAAAGTTTTGTTTATGTCTGCTTGTTTGCCCCAATTCATTTTACTTTGCGAATGATTGTTCGTTCTCACTTTACGACATTTTCAAGGAATATCACAGTAATACGAGTATACTTTACAAGAAGTGAACCAGTTTGTAGATTCAGTAAGAATGCTTTTATGCCCGTGGCTAACGAACTCGAATAAAGTGGTCTTGTAAGAGTGAAATCCGGGGTACAGGGATAATATTTTCCGGAGCATTCTTGGTTGGGCGTACATTTATGCGTTAGAGAATGAATCGTCTATCAGGACAACACATTAAAATCTTTAATTAACAGACATTAAAATGCCCTGAACAGTTTGTTTAAAAGTTTGGATGCTATCGAAAGGAGTTTATTTAAGTGTATAGCAGGAAAAGACGAGAGAACCTATAACTATACATCAGAGCTTTAAAATAACAGTTATGTAACTAATGAGCATCAGAGCTTTAAAATAACAGTTATGTAACTAATGAGCATCAGAGCTTTAAAAATAACAGTTATGTAACTAATGAGCATCAGAGCTTTAAAAATAACAGTTATGTAACTAATGAGCATCAGAGCTTTAAAATAACAGTTATGTAACTAATGAGCATCAGAGCTTTAAAATAACAGTTATGTAACTAATGAGCATCAGAGCTTTAAAATAACATATGTAACTAATGAGCATCAGAGCTTTAAAATAACAGTTATGTAACTAATGAGCATCAGAGCTTTAAAATAACAGTAATGTAACTAATGAGCATCAGAGCTTTAAAATAACAGTTATGTAACTAATGAGCATCAGAGCTTTAAAATAACAGTTATGTAACTAATGAGCATCAGAGCTTTAAAATAACAGTTATGTAACTAATGAGCATCAGAGCTTTAAAATAACATATGTAACTAATGAGCATCAGAGCTTTAAAATAACATATGTAACTAATGAGCATCAGAGCTTTAAAACAACAGTTATGTAACTAATGAGCATCAGAGCTTTAAAATAACAGTAATGTAACTAATGAGCATCAGAGCTTTAAAATAACAGTTATGTAACTAATGAGCATCAGAGCTTTAAAATAACAGTTATGTAACTAATGAGCATCAGAGCTTTAAAATAACAGTTATGTAACTAATGAGCATCAGAGCTTTAAAATAACAGTAATGTAACTAATGAGCATCAGAGCTTTAAAATAACAGTTATGTAACTAATGAGCATCAGAGCTTTAAAATAACATATGTAACTAATGAGCATCAGAGCTTTAAAATAACAGTTATGTAACTAATGAGCATCAGAGCTTTAAAATAACATATGTAACTAATGAGCATCAGAGCTTTAAAATAACAGTTATGTAACTAATGAGCATCAGAGCTTTAAAATAACAGTTATGTAACTAATGAGCATCAGAGCTTTAAAATAACAGTTATGTAACTAATGAGCATCAGAGCTTTAAAATAACATATGTAACTAATGAGCATCAGAGCTTTAAAATAACATATGTAACTAATGAGCATCAGAGCTTTAAAACAACAGTTATGTAACTAATGAGCATCAGAGCTTTAAAATAACAGTAATGTAACTAATGAGCATCAGAGCTTTAAAATAACAGTTATGTAACTAATGATCATCAGAGCTTTAAAATAACAGTTATGTAACTAATGAGCATCAGAGCTTTAAAATAACAGTTATGTAACTAATGAGCATCAGAGCTTTAAAATAACAGTAATGTAACTAATGAGCATCAGAGCTTTAAAATAACAGTTATGTAACTAATGAGCATCAGAGCTTTAAAATAACAGTAATGTAACTAATGAGCATCAGAGCTTTAAAATAACAGTAATGTAACTAATGAGCATCAGAGCTTTAAAATAACAGTTATGTAACTAATGAGCATCAGAGCTTTAAAATAACAGTTATGTAACTAATGAGCATCAGAGCTTTAAAATAACAGTTATGTAACTAATGAGCATCAGAGCTTTAAAATAACAGTTATGTAACTAATGAGCATCAGAGCTTTAAAATAACAGTTATATAACTAATGGGCATCAGAGCTTTAAAATAACAGTTATGTAACTAATAATATGGTGCAGTGAGTTAAAGTCACTTACAACTAGTTTTGAGACAAATCTTTATTTTTACAAACCTAAAAATATTCACATTTTACCCTGTTAAACTATGTGTATAACACACGCAGCCCACAAGTTAATTTTGTATTATGTTATTGTAGTCTTCGTTTTTTACACCTTGTTTGATTACAGACAGGTATTCTACAGAGTTTATACACTGAGTGAAATAAATATTTTAATTGTTTTGTTCAATAAGGAACATATTAACAAGTCATTGGAACTCGTTTTGAGGAAAGATTTTCATACTATAGTTTTGTTTGTTTGTTTTGAATTTTCGCGCAAAGCTACACAAGGGCTATCTGCGCTAGCCGTCCCTAATTTAGCAGTGTAAAACTAGCGGGAAGGCAGCCAGTTATCACCACCCACCGCCAACTCTTGGGCTACTTTTTACCAACGAATAGTGGGATTTGACCGTCACATTTTAACGCCCCCACGGCTGAAAGGGCGAGCATGTTTTGTGTGACGTGGATTCAAACCTGTGACTGTCGGATTACAAGTCGAACGCCTTAATCCACCTGGCCATGCCGGGCCCTATACGTTTAAAAGGATGCGTGAGAAACAAAGAGTGTGTTGTAATAATGTAGAAGTAGTGTTAGGAACCATGAATGTATGCATATTTACACTTTTCGTCTGTTCTGTCTTGTTAGCTAGGCCTACATTTCTATTTATAGATCTGTGTTGTTCTGTACATACGCAACTCTTAAGTTCATCATTCAGGTATGTATTTGTATTACCTTTTAAGGAAGAATACGTGATTGCTTTATAAAATGTATTTAGGTTAATTGTTTACAGAGCCCTCTGTTGGTTAAAAAGTAAAGCTCAGTATAAAGATTCTGTCAACACGAACACTACTAACAAAGACCTGTGTTGAACAATGTGCAAACATACACGATTTGTTCGACACAGTAAGTTCTTTAGCTTTCACTAAGTATACAATAGTTCTATGTATCTTAAACCAACTTTTAAGCACTGTGTAATAAGCAACCATTAATTCGAAAATTTGTTTTTCAAAGTTTGAATTTTAATATAACATACAACTAAAATAGTTCAACTTGTTAATGAGAGAGAAATGACAATATTTTTAAAACGTTCCAACCAGTTAAGGAATGTAATTAAATCATTCATCGTCTTAAAGTGTTAATATAGTAATTAGCTAAGCAGGTCCAAATTTGTGTCCTTTTGGGATAAGGGCCGAAAACACTGTTAACAGCGAAGAGGTCACATTAACCACCTAACGCAGAGAAGTCATAGAAGCCTTTGTGGTTTATCCTTACCCAACCTGGCCATGCCGGGCCTGTCAATTAGTGCTAGTATTATTATGTAGAGATGTTTGTTATCCTCATTATGTAGAGATGTTTGTCATCCTCATTATGTAGATATGTTTGTCATCCTCATTATGTAGAGATGTTTGTCATCCTCATTATGTAGAGATGTTTGTCATCCTCATTATGTAGATATGTTTGTCATCCTCATTATGTAGATATGTTTGTCATCCTCATTATGTAGAGATGTTTGTCATCCTCATTATGTAGTATGTTTGTAATCCTCATTATGTAGAGATGTTTGTCATCCTCACATCTGCTTACTTTTTGTCAAACGTGTTTCTTTAGCTGTTAACTGTACAATCTGTTTGTTGCTTGAATTAGGTGCCCCCTTCCCCACCCAGCAAGAAGTGGGTTAGGTTTGTTTGATTGATGCCAACTAACTTTATTTACCAACAGGTAAATCCAACATGACGTCATCACTTTGGTTTCTTTTCATTTTCTGACGTAATGTTTAGTTTGTTTTTTTCTATTAGAATTAATTTTAGGGTTAGCGTGTTCCTCTGTAGTATCTCATGTCCCCAGGGTATCATTTTTTACTCCAAACCAGTGTTTATATTTTTGAGAAAATATATGAAAAAAGAAAGACCAAAATTATTGTTCACAGTTCGAACAGTTCGTTGTTTTCTTTGTTCACAGTTCGAACAGTTCGTTGTTTTCTTTGTTCACAGTTCAAACAGTTCGTTGTTTTCTTTGTTCACAGTTCGAACAGTTCCTTGTTTTCTTTGTTCACAGTTCGAACAGTTCGTTGTTTTCTTTGTTCACAGTTCGAACAGTTCCTTGTTTTCTTTGTTCACAGTTCGAACAGTTCCTTGTTTTCTTTGTTCACAGTTCGAACAGTTCCGTGTTTTCTTTAATCACAGTTCAAACAGTTCGTTGTTTTCTTTGTTCACAGTTCAAACAGTTCCTTGTTTTCTTTGTTCACAGTTTGAACAGTTCCCTGTTTTCTTTGTTCACAGTTCGAACAGTTCCTTGTTTTCTTTGTTCACAGTTCGAACAGTTCCTTGTTTTCTTTATTCACAGTTCGAACAGTTCGTTGTTTTCTTTGTTCACAGTTCGAACAGTTCCTTGTTTTCTTTGTTCACAGTTCGAACAGTTCCTTGTTTTCTTTATTCACAGTTCGAACAGTTCGTTGATTTCTTTGTTCACAGTTCGAACAGTTCCTTGTTTTCTTTGTTCACAGTTCGAACAGTTCCTTGTTTTCTTTGTTCACAGTTCGAACAGTTCCTTGTTTTCTTTGTTCACAGTTCGAACAGCTCGTTGTTTTCTTTATTCACAGTTCGAACAGTTCCTTGTTTTCTTTGTTCACAGTTCGAACAGTTCGTTGTTTTCTTTGTTCACAGTTAGAACAGTTCGTTGTTTTCTTTGTTCACAGTTCGAACCGTTCGTTGTTTTCTGTGTTCACAGTTCGAACAGTTCCTTGTTTTCTTTGTTCACAGTTCGAACAGTTCCTTGTTTTCTTTGTTCACAGTTCGAACAGTTCCGTGTTTTCTTTAATCACAGTTCAAACAGTTCGTTGTTTTCTTTGTTCACAGTTCAAACAGTTCCTTGTTTTCTTTGTTCACAGTTTGAACAGTTCCTTGTTTTCTTTGTTCACAGTTCGAACAGTTCCTTGTTTTCTTTGTTCACAGTTCGAACAGTTCCTTGTTTTCTTTATTCACAGTTCGAACAGTTCGTTGTTTTCTTTGTTCACAGTTCGAACAGTTCCTTGTTTTCTTTGTTCACAGTTCGAACAGTTCGTTGTTTTCTTTGTTCACAGTTCGAACAGTTCCTTGTTTTCTTTGTTCACAGTTCGAACAGCTCGTTGTTTTCTTTATTCACAGTTCGAAGAGTTCCTTGTTTTCTTTGTTCACAGTTCGAACAGTTCGTTGTTTTCTTTGTTCACAGTTAGAACAGTTCGTTGTTTTCTTTGTTCACAGTTCGAACAGTTCGTTGTTTTCTTTGTTCACAGTTCGAACAGTTCCTTGTTTTCTTTGTTCACAGTTCGAACAGTTCCTTGTTTTCTTTGTTCACAGTTCGAACAGTTCCTTGTTTTCTTTGTTCACAGTTCGAACAGTTCCTTGTTTTCTTTGTTCACAGTTCGAACAGTTCCTTGTTTTCTTTGTTCACAGTTCGAACAGTTCCTTATTTTCTTTGTTCACAGTTCGAACAGTTCGTTGTTTTCTTTGTTCACAGTTCGAACAGTTCCTTGTTTTCTTGTTCACAGTTCGCACAGTTCCTTGTTTCCTTGTTCACAGTTCGAACAGTTCGTTGTTTTCTTTGTTCACAGTTCGAACAGTTCCTTGTTTTTTTTGTTCACAGTTCGAACAGTTTCTTGTTTTCTTTGCTCACAGTTCGAACAGTTCGTTGTTTTCTTTGTTCACAGTGTTCAAACAATTCTTTGTTTCCTTGTTCACAATTCGAACAGTTCTTTGTTTCCTTGTTCACAGTTCCAACAGTTCCTTGTTTTCTTTGTTCACAGTTCGAACAGTTCCTTGTTTTCTTTGTTCACAGTGTTCAAACAATTCTTTGTTTCCTTGTTTACAATTCGAACAGTTCTTTGTTTCCTTGTTCACAGTTCGAACAGTTCCTTGTTTCATTTGCTCACAGTTCGAACAGTTCGTTATTTTCTTTGTTCACAGTTCGAAGAGTTCGTTGTTTTCTTTGTTCACAATTCGAACAGTTCTTTGTTTCCTTGTTCACAGTTCGAACAGTTCCTTGTTTCATTTGCTCACAGTTCGAACAGTTCGTTATTTTCTTTGTTCACAGTTCGAAGAGTTCGTTGTTTTCTTTGTTCACAATTCCAACAGTTCCTTGTTTTCTTTGTTCACAGTTCGAACAGTTCGTTGTTTTCTTTGTTCACAGTTCGAACAGTTCGTTGTTTTCTTTGTTCACAGTTCCAACAGTTCCTTGTTTTCTTTGCTCACAGTTCGAACAGTTCGTTGTTTTCTTTGTTCACAGTTCGAACAGTTCCTTGTTTTCTTTGTTCACAGTTCGAACAGTTCGTTGTTTTCTTTGTTCACAGTTCTAACAGTTCCTTGTTTTCTTTGCTCACAGTTCGAACAGTTCGTTGTTTTCTTTGTTCACAGTTCGAACAGTTCCTTGTTTTCTTTGTTCACAGTTCGAACAGTTCCTTGTTTTCTTTGTTCACAGTTCGAACAGTTCCTTGTTTTCTTTGTTCACAGTGTTCAAACAATTCTTTGTTTCCTTGTTCACAATTCGAACAGTTCTTTGTTTCCTTGTTCACAGTTCGAACAGTTCGTTGTTTTCTTTGTTCACAGTTCCAACAGTTCCTTGTTTTATTTGCTCACAGTTCGAACAGTTCGTTGTTTTCTTGTTCACAGTTCGAACAGTTCGTTGTTTTCTTTGTTCACAGTTCGAACAGTTCGTTGTTTTCTTGTTCTTCTCGGGTTCCAACTTTTAAAAAACAATTTTCAAGAAATTAAATGTGAAATACTTTTGAATTTAAATTCAAGTTCACAGAAGAATTCTCTGCCAGTTAAGTTTCGTTTTTTTTTTTTTTTTTTTAGGAAAGTGAAATATTTAAAATTTTAAAAGTATTGCAACATAAAACGAGGCCCTGCGTGACCTGACAGTTAGGGCGCTTGTCTCGAATTGTTGTTCCACCAAACATACTCAAACTTTCATCCGTGTCAGCGTTATAAAGTGATGGTTAATCTTACTATTCGTTGATAAAAGGTAACTCAAGTCTTTCACTGCTAAATTACAGACGGATAGCGCAAATAGCCTTAGTATAGCATTGCCCGAAATTCAAAACAAACAAACAAACCATAGAACGAGAGCTCACTTGTTGCTATGTAGCTTGTTTCAGATTTCGAGGCTGCGTCTCGAACTGTGGATGTAATGTTGCTGAACGTGCATCTTCCTTCCAGTTGTGGTTGAGTTATAGAAGTCTCAGTTAATACCGTTATTCGGTTCAAATACCCATGGAGAGCCCGTGTGGTGGCAGGTGCTGCTGGTCATCTTCATTCTGGTCAGAAGATGAGAACTAGGGATAGCTAAGGTTCTTATCCTGGCCTTCTAGATGCAGTTCAAGTAACATCCCGCTTCCAAATCTGGCCTTTCAGTTCAGTGTAAAGTGCAGTTCAAATGAAAAACCCACTTCCAAATCTAGCCTTCAATTTTGGGCGTAAAGTGCAGTGCAGTTCAAATGAAAAACCCACTTCTAAATCTAGCCGTCTAGTTGAGCATGAAGTGCAGTTCAAGTGGAAAACCCAATATCTTCAACTTCTTTTCAAACGAATTTTATTTTTAAAATAGGTTCTTCAACTTTAACTAGGCCTAATCTGTATTGTTTTCAATAAATAACGTATTGTTGGTACTTTCATGATGTGTGAGTCCTAATTTTATCTAAAATCAAAGGTAGAATATATGTCTTCGATCGATCTGTTTGCGTGCAGTATATACATATATATATTGCAGTAAAATTCTAGGTAGTACTATTAGATACGGATTATGTCTTTTAGTGATTTTTAAGAACCGTAAAAATATCCGATGTAAAAGTACCTGAGCTGGATATGACGCCCCAAAGCAAACGTAAAATATAGCTTTATTAAGAAATAAGTTTCCCTTTCACGTAATGGCACTAAAGGAAAAATTTCCCTATAAACGTTTCACTGTCACCACCATCACAAACACATCATGACGTAAGCGGCTTTCATCCAAGATCTCGTGAGACTGACAGTGATGACATAAGCGGCTTTTATCCAAGATCTCGTGAGACTGACAGTGGATAACGTGAATTCCTTTCACACGTGTTTTCCACCCCACAGTACAGATGTAATAAAGAGAAAATTTTCACCTTTTAAAAGCATTCTTTCATGTATTAGACGTTATAATGTGACGATCAATCTCATTATTTGTTGTTAAAGCGTAGCCCAAGACTTGTCTTTGGTGGGGTTGATGACTATCTACCTTCCTTTTAGTCTTTCACTGCTAAATTAGGGACGGCTAGCGCAGACAGCCCTCGTGTACCTTTGCGCGAAATTCAAAACAAACCCAATCAAACTTTCATACGTATATTTTAAGACCACACTAAAATTAGTTTTGTTAGTTTTCATTTTCAAAGGTATCGGACATGACTAACAGTCATTAATATAAAAGGTTTGTGAGTCTGAAGATTCCAGGTCCGCAACTTACTTTTCCTGAAGTGCACATTACACTTTCGAATCGTAAGTGTATTATAAGGCTGACGATGAAATTCAACTATTCGAATTGTTTGTTTGTTTGTGCTTAATCACAAAGCTTCAAATGGGCTATCTCTGTCCACCATGTATATTAAAATATACATTATAGCATTGTAAGCCCATGGATTCGCCATTGCAGGGCTAGTTTTGTTTATTTGTAGTTAAAGGCAAAGCTATACGAAACCAGGTTTGTAGCGTTGGAAGTCTGCAGACTTATCGCTGTGCCACTGCATGAGGCGGTGGGTGTTATTGAATAACTGCCTTTATTTTAACCTATCGGTTCAAAATTAGCTCTGTTTAAGAAGTTAGCACACAAGATCAAATACAATTGTTGTAATGGTTTTCAAAGACCCAAAACTCTAGCGCTTTCGAATAGTTCACTGTTCTTCATCAGCAAACTAAAGTGCAATAGTTCGCTGTTCTTCATCAGCAAACTAAAGTGCAATAGTTCCACTGTTCTTCATCAGCAAACTAAAGTGCAATAGTTCCCTGTTCTTCATCAGCAAACTAAAGTGCAATAGTTCCCTGTTCTTCATCAGCAAACTAAAGTGCAATAGTTCCACTGTTCTTCATCAGCAAACTAAAGTGCAATAGTTCACTATTCTTCATCAGCAAACTAAAGTGCAATAGTTCACTGTTCTTCATCAGCAAACTAAAGTGCAATAGTTCACTGTTCTTCATCAGCAAACAAAAGTGCAATAGTTCACTGTTCTTCATCAGCAAACTAAAGTGTAATAGTTCATTGTTCTTCATCAGCAAACTAAAGTGCAATAGTTCACTGTTCTTCATCAGCAAACTAAAGTGCAATAGTTCGCTGTTTTTCATCAGCAAACTAAAGTGCAATAGTTCGCTGTTCTTCATCAGCAAACTAAAGTGCAATAGTTCCACTGTTCTTCATCAGCAAACTAAAGTGCAATAGTTCACTGTTCTTCATCAGCAAACTAAAGTGCAATAGTTCGCTGTTCTTCATCAGCAGACTAAAGTGCAATAGTTCCACTGTTCTTCATCAGCAAACTAAAGTGCAATAGTTCCACTGTTCTTCATCAGCAAACTAAAGTGCAATAGTTCCACTGTTCTTCATCAGCAAACTAAAGTGCAATAGTTCGCTGTTCTTCATCAGCAAACTAAAGTGCAATAGTTCCACTGTTCTTCATCAGCAAACTAAAGTGCAATAGTTCACTGTTCTTCATCAGCAAACTAAAGTGTAATAGTTCATTGTTCTTCATCAGCAAGCTAAAGTGTAATAGTTCACTGTTCTTCATCAGCAAACTAAGGTGCAATAGTTCACTGTTCTTCATCAGCAAACTAAAGTGCAATAGTTCACTGTTCTTCATCAGCAAACTAAAGTGCAATAGTTCACTGTTCTTCATCAGCAAACTAAAGTGCAATAGTTCCCTGTTCTTCATCAGCAAACTAAAGTGCAATAGTTCCACTGTTCTTCATCAGCAAACTAAAGTGCAATAGTTCACTATTCTTCATCAGCAAACTAAAGTGCAATAGTTCACTGTTCTTCATCAGCAAACTAAAGTGCAATAGTTCACTGTTCTTCATCAGCAAACTAAAGTGCAATAGTTCACTGTTCTTCATCAGCAAACTAAAGTGTAATAGTTCATTGTTCTTCATCAGCAAACTAAAGTGTAATAGTTCACTGTTCTTCATCAGCAAACTAATGTCTAATAGTTCACTGTTCTTCATCAGCAAACTAAAGTGCAATAGTTCACTGTTCTTCATCAGCAAACTAATGTCTAATAGTTCACTGTTCTTCATTAGCAAACTAAAGTGCAACATCAGGTAAGGCTAAGCGCAGGTAGCCCATTTTTTATGTAGTTTTGCATGAAAAGTCTGAAACACACAAATATTAACCCCATAATTGTTTTTCACCAGAGCTGTTTGAAAGAAAAAATTAATAATGAGTGAAATCTCACGTATATTTCTGAAAATGCAACCAACGAAGTGACTGCAAGCAGTGTAAAGTTGTAACTGCCGCAAAACCTCTATGTTTTGCGTGTTCTAATAGCTGTAGTAAAGTTCTACACGACTGAAGTGGTTTCACGTGAAGATGTCATAGTTTTATAGGTTTGAGGTCTTTTTTTATTGTTTTTTATAACGCTGCCTACAGCGTGGAAAATCCTAAACAAGTAAAACTAGGATTTCCCTATTCCCGCAACGACGAGAAACTGAATATGAAACGATCACTTACGTAACCTCGAGGCAACACAGAATCGCTTGACGTGAACCTAATACGCACCACAATCTTAGTTATAATTAATCTCAATAGATGGGGCTGCTACAAGGAGTGTCTGGTTAAACGTACATGACACGTTATTATAGTTAGTAGTTTTTTGGAAGAATATACTGGTATATATTTATATGTATGTATATATATATATATAATTAACTATCGAATTTGCATCTGGCCTTGTGGAAGGAAATTCCCAGGTTCTTGCAAACCCATACTTGAAGGCTCTCAGCGAGTTCTCGTGACACAAACGTGTTTGGCGTATATATATACATATATTAATATCACCGTGGTAATAAATACACTGGTTCTAGAATACAGAAACCTCTGTTAAGTAGACGGTAGCTAACGCAAGTCGACCCTGAGACTCGTTACAAGGTACGAGTGAGTAGAATTTTTTTGTGTGCGTTTGTAGAAAATATATGTTTATATATATAGAAATTTCTTTCGAACAAATAATTTGAGTTTTGATATTAAATAGTGACGTACAGTTTTCTTTACTAGAGCTGAGCAAAATTGGAACTCTGACTCAATCATAAACCTGTGTATTCTGCAATGAATTTGCCCATAACACGTTTCAACATGGTGTTTGAAAATGTTTTCTGTTGATTTTTTCGTTGCCTAAGACACTAAACGAGTTTGAAGTTGGTGCTTTGTTTTAAGTCCAGGTGTTTCTACGCGAAATTCTTTGTTGTATTTTGTAATTATAAATCAGAAGACAACATTTTCACCCTAAAACTGTTTATATTAGGCTGTTTGTATTGGGAAATATCTCTTTGTATCATTTGATTTCAATAGGTTTTCACAATTCCACGAACAACGGCCCGGCATGTTCAGGTAGTTAGTTAAGGCGCTCGACTCGTAATCTGAGGGTCGCGAGTTCGATTCTCAATCACACCAAATATGCTCGCCCTTTCAGCCGTGGGGTAGTTTGAAACGGTCAATCCAACTATTCTTGGTGAAAGAGTAGCTCAAGTGGGTGGTGACAACTAGCTGTCTTCCCTCTAGTCTTATACTGCATAATTAGGGACGACTAGCGCAGATAGCCCTCCTATAGCTTTGCGCGAAATAAAAACCAAAACAGAATTCCATGAACAACAGCAGGCTTGGTACGCTCAGTGATTACAAGTACGTTATTGTATGTTTGGATTAATCACACGTACGGAACCAAGAGAAACACTTACTGATCATGGCCAGGTGGAGTAAGGCATTCGTAAGGTAATCTAAGGATCGCGGGTTCGAATCGCGGTTGCACTAAATATGCTCGCCTTTTCAGTCGTGAGGGCGTTATAATGTGATTGTCAATCCCACTATTCATCGGTTAAAGAGTAGCCCTAGAATTGGCGGTGGGTGGTGATGACTAGCTGCCTTCCCTTTAGTGTTACACTGCTAAATTAGGGACAGCTAGCACAGATAGCCCTCGTGTAGCTTTGTGCGAAATTCAAAATAAACAAACAAACAAACAATCACAGTAACACTATTTGTAGATTTGGCTACTTTTCTCTGGTCATGTAATATGATATAAGTTACCTTTACTAGAGGCATTGTAGTGAAGACCTCGCAATTTGCGAGCTATGGAATCGAAACCTGTGGCTGAACATACTCGCCCTTTTCAGCCCTAGAGGCGTTATATGTTACGGTTAATCCCACTAGTCATTTGTTAATAGTAGCCCAGCAGTTGGTGGTGAGTGATATTGATTAACTACTTTTCCTTTAGTTTATTGCTTTAAAAACTGAGAGTGATCATCTCAATTGGCACTCGTATGGCCTTGTAGAAAATCGAACACCTTTACCGGTGGACGCGTTTCTTCTACTGTTTTTGGTGATAAAAATAATAGAAGGTGCTGTAACTTACGTATAATACTTTTTGTCCTGGTGTTTTTGTTCATTTATGCTGATAAAAAGTATCTAAAAGTCTCTAGTCACTATGGGTAACTTGCCATGCAACAGATACGCCTCTAGGTGGCTGTTGCACTGACAGGACATGCCAGCACATAGTTTGTTGAATTCTTTCTTTAGTCGCCTCTGGTTAAGTTATTAAAGGAAAAATGGGGCACAAGGTATTTTGAGCAATATTTTATTCTTTCCAAACCAAAGTGGAGTTAATAAGGGATCAACAGACCTTCGTACGGGATTACATATTTATCTTTCTCTAAAGACAATAGAAAACAGAAAAGCTTTAGTTCACATATTTCAGTGATCGATTCATTTACAAAAAAAAAATTAATCCAAATGAGTATTATGTAAACTAACCCTAATAAAGTGTTTACGTACAGACACGAAACGTCTCTAGAAATATTATCAATGCTAACCCTAACAGTGTTTATGTACAAACACGAAACGTCTCTAGAAATATTATCCAAACTAATCCTAGTAGAGTGTTTATGTACAAACAAGAAATATCTCTCAATTTTATAAACAGATAACTATTTAAGGAAGATGTGTAGTTATTTTTAAAGAAACAGAACGACAATTTTTGATATACAGTCGTCTCCTTGTTTTTGTTTTTGTAAGGGCAAAACTGTATTGGAATATCGTCTGCTGTGTTCACTGCAGGAATCGAACGTTTGATTTTAACATTGTAAGTCTGTAGGATTACCGTTTGTTAAAGAGGAGGAAAATAAATTTACGAATAAAATTATTGATAAATCTAATTTTCATAACTCAGACAAATCAAAAATGTTTCTAGAGGGCCTTGTTTGTCTTTATAAGGTAATCCAGTGTTCTTCGTTAAGACGTTGTTTGGAACTTACTGTTGAGGATTTAACCCAGATCGTGCTGTTACGTGACATTTTGTTAACTGCTGTACAAGGTTGAGCAGGTTATCGTAAAGCAAGTAACGTTTTAAAGTATTTTTTATAGCTTATCGTAGGAGTTAGAGCCATCTAGCGTTACGTTTTACAAACACAAATAAATTATTCACTGACCTTCTTAAACAAGTATAAAAAATCTTTTTTTTAACTTAAGTTTTATTAACTACGTTATTTTTTCCTAATTCCAAGTTGTTAAAACAAAGGGAAATTTGGCTAGTTAGAAATCACAAAACAATTTATAAAAAACAATAAAAGTTCCAAAATGTGTTAAAATTACTTAAAGCAGTGACTTCAACTCGTCTTATGCCAATTAATTTAATGTTATTATTTAAATAATACGGAAATAATACTGCTTATCGTATCAACGTGCTTAAGTTACTGACCTTAAACAATGTCAAATTTTACAGGTTATTATTTAAACATATGTATGTCAATAATACTGTGTAACTATTGCATTTGTGAATGTCTTGTTTGGAGAAACTTTGTTACCTACTGTTAGACAGGTTTGCTTATATACTTGATATTATAAGTAGATACGACAAATCAGGTTATTATTTGTTTGTTTGTGTTCTAGAACATGGGTTCCCAAACTTTTCAGACCTGCGGAGCTTCACAACGAAAAGAAGAAAAAAAAACATTCCAGAGCCTTAATACAAAAAATATATATTAAAAATAGAAACAATCGGTCATAAACACTAGATAAAGTTTACTTCAAGCTTTGAGAATATAAACTTATTTAAAATATCAATATTTCCAGACAAAATTGTTATTCTAATTATTTGTTCAAAAATGTCTGCTTGCAAAATTTATATCAGTAAAAGTGCAGTCTACTTATTTTATTTATTAGTGGCTCGGATGGGCTTGTCTTTTGTTCACAAAATAGTTCAATATTTAGAGTTATGGTTGTTATTTGTAAGCGCAAATCATCTTCAATATTTAGCCTGTTTCTAAATTTGGTCTTTGTAGCTGTATACAGTGAAAATGTTTGCTCACAAAGATGTGTTTTGGAAAACGTATCAGAATTTTCAAAGCTCCGTTACTTATTTCAGGGTATTCCATGGCCATTTGAATTCAAAATTGTGTAATTTCTTCCTGCTGAAATTTTGTTTTTAGGGTGTAATCAGTTGAAAGTTCTATAAGTTGTTCTTTCTCTTTCAAAGGCAGATCGTTTGTATTTAGAGTCAACAAAGGGATTTTGATTCCACGGTAATTTTTCTGAATGAGGAGGGAAGTGCTTCCCAGTAGTTGTACACAAATCATGTATGTTCTGCGAGACAAACTTTTTGCAATATCTACTTAGACATTTCATTCATAAATAAAAAAAAAACCACTGAGATTTTCGAAGCAATCAAGTTCTTCCATCAGTATACATTCACCCCAAAGTTTTAGTTTACGTTGAAGCGCTTCCATTTTACTCTGAGCTTTGAAATACGTTACCCTGGTAATCTGCATTGTAGCATTCACTTCATTTAGATAGGCAGATACGTCCGAAAGGTAAGCCACTTTCTGTATCCAGCATTTGTCCCTTAATTTGTATGCAAGCTCAAAATGGCGTTCAGATAAAAAGAAACGTATCTTCTCACGCAGTTCGTAAAACCGAGCAAACACTTTATCCCGATAAAACAATCGGACTTCAGTATGAAGCAGCAACTTTTTACGCAGACTTCCCGTATCCTCACAGAGTAAACTGAGGATCCTCGCATTGAGTGGTCTTGATTTTATAAAATTAACTATTTTTATGACATCACCCAATACCTCTTTCAAGTCTTCAGGCATTCTTTTCACCGCAAGTGCAAGACGATGAAGACAGCAGTGGATACTCTCGATCTCCGGACTTTTCCTACTTATCTGTGACACTGCGCCTGAAAATTTTCCAATCATAGCTGCAGCCCCATCAGTGCAAACACTTGAGCAAAGCTGCTATTGGATCTCATGTTCTTCCATAAATAAATCGATCAGTTTAAATATTTATTTGTCTGTTGTGTTTATGTAGGCAAAGGTTTGCAAATTAGCATGTCTTCTTCAAAACTAGCTTCATGAATACAGCGAACAAACACAAACAACATCGCATAACCTACGACATCTGTTGATTCTTCCATCTGAAGCGAAAAAGTTGGACTCGCTTTTACTCGCCTTATTAACTCCGTTAAGCAGTTTGCTGACATATCCTTGATTATTCGAGAAACCGAGTTGTCAGAAAGGGGCACAGAGTTCATGTTTTTAAGAAATTTCTCATCTATCGTGCACTCGACCAAATCTTTTGGGCATGGTTTTATGAAATCTTCTGCAATTGTATGAGGTTCACCTCCTTTCGCAACACAGTAACTAACACGATATGAAGCAATAAAATCACCCTTGTCGTCCTAATGGACAAACAAACGAAATGTAGCTTTCCTTGTATTTAATTGCAAACAATTTCTTTTGAAATACTCGGAAGTTGGATTTTTTAATTGGGAGTGTTTGGTTTTTAGATGCCGTTTTAACTTTGCTGGATGCAAACTACTGTTACTCAACGCTGTTCCACGTTCAACACGCAACCCACTAGGTCCATCTTCATTACCTGTCCATGTAAAACCGTATTAAATAAAACTTTCATCACACTTTCTTTTATTTCTTGTTTTAGTATTTCTTGCGTCATCCTGCCTTAAAGTGCTTGCACGCGATGATAACTCTGATGAATTCGTGTTAGGCCTAGGAGGAATTTTACTCGTATCAGATTTATTACTTATTTTCAGTCACTTACCCATTATAAGGGTGACAACTAATTATTAATTTGTCTAAAAACGTATTTTTATATCAGAATAGCTTCTTACTGAAACTCCTTCAAGCACTTGAGTTTTATTATCATTCAATGACATGCTGACCAAAGATAAGTGTTGCCATAAGTCAGAAATAAACATTTATGATGAAAGGCTAGGTCGATAGAATAATACATTTTTCTAAAGGAAACTTATTATTATTACATTTTTTTTGTTTTTTAACAGAAAATTTTAACCCAAATAACAAAATATTAAGCCAGATCTGACGTGCGTCTAAATCTCGAACGAAATTAAACAAAATGAAACATGATCTCGTGGAGACAACGGTATCAAGTTTGTCTAATTCAACTGCAACCAACCTAACCTAATCTAACAATTACCAATTATAATTGTCGTAAATATAATTATGCTTCATATAAATATATTTTGAGATTGAAATAATTGATACTGCACCTAGTTGCATCACAATGTTTCAAATTTGGACAAGTTTCAGCTATGACGTCATTTTTCATTTTTGTTCGAGATTCAGCTGCTAAACCAAATCTGGATTTTAAAAGACAGTTGGCATCACTACCCGAGACTGACCGATGTTTCATACAAAAATTACTAGACTATTTTGCATATCCAATGACGCATGCGACCTTGAGATGGTACCACACTTACTAACAGCCAGTGAGGCCACTATCGAAGTTAATTAAGATTGTATTAACACTTTCACCTCGAGAACTCTGCCTAAGCTAAATAAAATCGTCAATAGGCAAAATAGAATAGTAAAAGGCCCAATACGCGATAAACGTGTTATATTAAAGATATATTTTACTTTTTTGTACAGCGTATTCTAATTCAATTTTATGGTTTTAGTAAAAAATATTAACATTTTAAATTTCCTCGCGGAGCCCCAGATAACTATGGCGAAGCCCAAGGGCTCAGCGGAACATACCTTAAAAAAAACCATGCTCTAGAACAGTGGTTCCCAACCTTTTTTATGCCCCGCACCCCTAAACATTTTTAATATGTTCTCGCACCCCTCACAGTAACTATTTATTTAAGAATAAAGATAAAGTTGGCTAAAACAAATGTTATCTCGCACCCCTGGTTGGGAACCACTACTCTAGAACATATTAATACCAGAAATAAACGACCTTATAAAACCAGAATATTATTTTTATCGGTATGTCTCCGGCTTTACAACCCAAGAAACCGAGTTTCGATACCCATGGTGAATAGAACACAGATAGTCCAGTGCGTAGCTCTGTGCTTAACTTCACAGAAATAAGTGATACATTGAATGTCTAATTAAATAAAAACAACATTTTGGCATTGTAATGTCATTTATTTCTAGTATTAATATATCATATATACACCAATATGCGCTACAGAAATTAAATATCTGTGCTTTTCTCTACCGCGGATATCGAAATTCAATTTTATTGTTATAATTCCTCAGACTTACCTCTGAGTCACAGGGAGGCTTATATGACACTATGTACACAAATTTTGTTCCTGGATAATATGTGTTATTTCTTAATTGCTTATGTTGTAAAACTACAGAAAATTGACATTATTCCCTTCAAACTTTGATTTTGTGACCTGGATAGTGAAATTTAGAAATTAACCTATTTTCTATGTAAAAACGCGCAAATTTGCACATATTTATTTACATAAGGTCTGAATAAAACAACATATGAATCAAGATTTAAATGTATTTACACTAAAGTTATACAAAAATGTTTATAAGTGAGTAGTTTTTCGAGATTTGCGACTGTATTGTAAATCACCTTCATGTATCTGCCTCCAAGTACAGTCTCCCATCATGTTTTCATTATACGCTCCCAGGTCACAAAAGCAAAGTTTGAAGATAAAAATAGGTCTTTTCCATTTAATCATAAGCAATTGGGAAATAACACTTTCTGCCCAGGAACAAGTAAAAATTGTGTTACGTGGTGTTATGAGTATATGAAGTTTCTTCTATCATACAGGATAATTCAATAATAAATGCTCTCGGTTTAGATTTTTAAACCGACTATTCCCTCATGCGCAGCCTTCCTAAATGACCAGTCCAGATGACCCTTAGGGCTCAAATGTAGTCTCCCTTTAGCTTTGAATAGCTGATCAGTGCAGTACTCACAGAGCCACAGAGGTTGTTAAATCCAAGTCATCAAATTGAATAGCAGGTTTACAGTCAAAAGTGTATGATGGCTCGGACCTTGGACTTTTCGATCCACATTTCAACACGCTAGAACATAATTATGCAGGAGATAAACAAAGAACATACTTTCACTACTTATTGAAATGTATAGTTGTTTTATGTGAATATATTTAGAAATGTAAACACGTGTCCACCATATGGACAGTCCCCTCGGTGGGACAGTGGTAAGTCTTAAAGTTTACAATGCCAGAGTCAGCTGTTCGATTCTTCTCGGTGGACACAGCAGATAGCTCGATTTGGGTTTGCTACAAGAAAACGTTCGCTCGCTATCAACGAAGGATATATTTACTTAATGTTCATTTCTGTTTAGTTATTACATTTTCTGTGGATCATCCTGGTGGAATAAACGGTCATCTTTAAATAAATCGACTTTACTTTCAGAAAGTCGAAAATGAATATTTTACTCGTAACACTGGTATCTTACGGACTCATTGCTGGCAGTGTAGAAGGAAAAGGACCTGGACAACGGTTGCTATGTAGTAAGTGTACTATTGTTAAAATATGAACACTAAAGTAGTTAAGGATTAAACTCCTATAGGCCCGGCAAGGCCTAGCGCGTGAGCGTGCGACTCGTTATCTGACGGTCGCGGGTTCGCGCCCGCGTCGCGCCAAACATGCTCGCCCTCCCAGCCGTGGGGGCGTTATAATGTTTCGATTAATCCCACTATTCGTTGGTAAAAGAGTAGCCCAAGAGTTGGCGGTGGGTGGTGATGACTAACTGCCTTCCCTCTAGTCTTACACTGCTAAATTAGGGACGGCTAGCGCAGATAGCCCTCGAGTAGCTTTGTGCGAAATTCCAAAACAAACAAACAAAATAAACTCCTATATTAGAGAGTGAGCGTCTGTGCAAATATAACGTTATTTTGTGGAGTTCGTGTCAATAGGTGGCGTTTCAAAACAAAATCAGCTATGAGAGTCTAAACAAAGATAATATTCATTAGCAACGCTCAATGAATTTTAAATGCTTAACTAATTCTGTTAAATTATACGTAAATGGGCACGTGTTTATTCTAAATTTAGCTATTATGTAGTTTTGAATGTATCAACCGATCGTTTACTTTCAAAGTTTGGTAATTTTGACATAAATAAGTAATTACACATCTTGTAGCGATGGGACCAAATGAAAATTGGGTTGAAAAGTTCATTACGTTTGAATAGAATTTCATATGTAGAACATTATCACTAAAAGCCAGACAGTCTTGGCAAACCGATAATTGTCTTGAGAAGAAATATATTGAGCTTACATTTAAACAAAAATAAGATAAAAAAAACATTAGGTGATCTGCGCAGATTAACAAAATGGAATGTTATATGTTCATACTGTGCCATAATTATTGTTCGTTAAAACATAATTTGTAGAAAGGAAAATCATTAAGCGATTTGCAGTTAAGATTATTTTTATCTTGTTCAGGGATCTGTCAAGATTAAAAACCTTCTCGCGATTAGAAAGCGATTTTCCTTGAAAACTATTATTCCATTACGTATATGTATATTCAGCATAAATCTCTTGTATACAATGTTTTTGTTTTAAGTTAAGCACACAGCTGCGCTACAGGATATTTGTGCTCTACCTACCAAGGGTATTGAAACCCTTTGTAAATCTTCAGACATACCGTCGTGCCACTGGGAGTGGCTATACGATATCTTGAAATTTCTTCCAATTTGAACCTGGCATTCAGAAAGTTTATTTTGTGTTAGAATAGACCATAAGATAGTTCAATGTGTCTGGATATTTAGATATTCCATAGAAATATAAAATACCTCTGTGAAAATATTTATATTTGTTTATTTTAGTCTGGGAAGCGCTTTCAATCACGAAATTTATCTTTTGTTTTCAGGCTCTAAATTTCCCAGATTTGTCGACTGTCTCAGCAAGTATGGTCACTTCAAGGTAAACTATGTGTTTAGTTTTAAGCGCTAAAACAATGTTTACAGGGGTGGTGCAAAGCAGAAACAAAAACGAATTTAATAATTAATAGCGCCCTAACAGAAACATATGTGGTTCTTGTATTCGCATAAAGTGTTGATAAAGGTTATTAGTAAGGTTCCTGAGTCTCTGTTGTTGTCTGTAAGTGTATTTGTGTTACAGTTAGAACTATATTGTTATTATGTAAGTTTTAATCCTCCGAAAGGAGTCCGTAGGCCACCTGGAGGATTTGCTTGTTTGTTTAGAGTTGAGTAAAATGCTATACGAAGGGATACTTGTGTTCTGCTCACCATGGGTTTCAAAACCCTTTTTCTAGCGTTGTGTGTCTGCGATACACCGTCGTGCCAGGGGTGGGGGGAGACGCGTGCCTGGAAGGGTCACTAGTTACAACCACTGTGGTTATACAGTAGTGCGTTACCTGTTAGTCAGTCAGTACCACTAAAACGTCACATAACGTTATAATCTGTACTGTAGTGACGTCAGTAAAACGTGCGCATGCTACAAATTACGAGATGAATGGCTATAACATAGCATGATCTTTGAACTTTAACAACAAGAAAAAAATTGTTGTTACTCTTTATTTTAGTTTTAATTATTCTTGAAACACTTTCAACTATCCTGCTTAGGCACTTCTAGTATATATATATCACGGACATAGTTTCTAATACATTTTTTTCACAGCTGAATCAGACTTACTGGGAATGCCGTGAGAGGAGCTCCCCCAATGCCCACGATTCAGTGTTTTCAAGTTTGTTTGCACTGACCATGGAGTTAGAAGAACGGTAAGTGTGACGTTAGTTTTTTTTATTATAATTTGTTTATTTAATTGTTATATCTCTAAACGTGATTATGAGTGTTAAAAGTGTGTAATACAACAATTATGTTTATATATTCTCGCGTGAACACCCCCTCATGGCGCAGACTCGAATTATCCTGAATTTTTTTGCTAAGCCTAAATCGCTTAACACTTGTTTGTCCTGATGAATTGTCAGCTTGAGTGAAACCAGTTAGTCTCTTATAAACTATAAACGTTATTAATTGACAGCCAAATTTGTTTGTTTTTTCGTATTGTAGCGTATTTATTAAACTTCTAGTCGGCGTTTCATTATTGATGAATTAAACGATACTGAAATAAAACAAATGTTTTTCATTGTTTGTTTGTTTTGAATTTCGCGCAAAGCTACTCGAGGGCTATCTGCGCTAGCCGTCCCTAATTTAGCAGGGTAAGACTAGAGGGAAGGCAGCTAGTCATCTCCACCGACCGCCAACTCTTGGGCTACTCTTTTACCAACGAATAGTGGGATTGACCGTCACATTATAACGCCCTCACGGCTGGGAGGGCAAGCATGTTTGGTGCGATTGGGATTCGAACCCGCGCCCCTCGAATGAGGAGTCGAACGCCTTAACACGCTTGGCCATGCCGGGCCAAATGTTTTTTATCGTATGAAGATACCTGTGTGTGTGTTTTTCTCATAGCAAAGCTACATTGAGTTATCTGCTGAGCCCACCGAGGGGAATCGAACCCCTGATTTTAGCGTTGTAAATCCGGAGACATACCGCTGTACTAGTGGGGGGCTAAAGATACCTGTAAGAGGTCCACAAGTTTGCAGTGGTGGCCGTTATAGCTAAACGCCTAAATACAGATTTTCTACCGAATACCTATGTATTTTGGTTTATATTTGGCTCGTTATGAAACAATAATACGGCACTACGTACAGGAATAAACACGATACGTTATGCTTTACATTTCCAAACCAAACGAGAACAAATACCGTCGAAATAAAGGCACAAAGAAAACTTGCCGCTACGTTTTCATAGCTTTACTATTACTTTACTTTAAAATTAGGCCAGTTCACGCCCTCATATAAATACGCGAAAAGAATTAGGCCAAATGTTTCAGACATGCATGCAGGCAATGTGTCTTGTTTCGTCTCAGTTTATCGTATATTGCATAAGATATTAATTCAATTGGTTTGTTTTGATTTGATTGATTGTTTGTTTTGTTTTTGAATTTCGCGCAAAGCTACACAAGAGCTATCTGCGCTAGCCGTACCTGATATAGATGTGTAAGACTAGAGGGAAGGCAACTAGTCAACGCCATCCGCTGCCTATTCTTGGGCTTCTCTTTTTACTAACGAATAATGGGATTAGCCTTTATATTATAATGCCTCGAAAGTTGAAAGGGCGAGCGTGGTGACACAATTCGAGCAATCTGAGATTGACTCAAACAATAGAAGTACGTCAGAAATATTACAGCATAAATATTTGATTTGAAACGAAATATAAATGACCCCAACTAGACATATTAGCCAAAAATTAATATACATTTTACAAAAGTAACTGATTGATATATATATCAGGCTGTTGTATATGAAATGTTGGATTTTCGTGTGCAAATCTAAAACTAGAATCTTAGTGGCTGAAAGAAAAGCATCGTTTTAAATTTGTCAGAATAATATAGTATATTGTCTGGTTCATCCCAAGCCAACTTTATTTTACTTATTTCAGAAACTAAATAATATTTATATTGATATTTGTCACCGTGAATAAAATTGATATTCGTATAATTTTCTTTCAAACTTGGTCACAATGTGGCGATAGCAGCTCGTAATATCAACCATGCATCTGGTGATGACACAGCTAATGATCGCATAGCACAGAGTTGGCTTAGGTTTTGTTCTGGTGACAAAAGCTTTGAAAATGAACCTTGGGGCCATTCTTAGACAGCCATTAATGAGGAAGAATTGAAGGTCTTAGCTGGATCAGGTGCCTGTCAAACTGTGACAGAACTTGCCGACAAACTTAATGTTCATTATTCAACAGTTTCTTGAAGCAACTGGTAATGTGGATACCTCATGAATTGAGTGAAAACCATCAAAGAAGACGAGTTGAAATTTGTTCCTCACTCCTTACACACAACAAATACGACCCGTTTCTCTATAGAATTTTCATCTGTGATGCAAAATGGAATCATTATGACAATTGACAATGATCGAGACAAAACACCAAAACATTTGTCAAAAGCAGCTTTTCACCACAACAAAACTTTTAGTCAGTGTTTGGTTGTCATCAGCAGGTGTGATCCATATATTATTTATTCCAAAACTCAGGAGGATCAAACACAGCAGAGAAATATTACTGTGAACTTGAAATTATACACGAAAGGTTGTCATGAAAACATCCAGCAATAGTCAATAGTCAATCACAGTGGATCCATGCTGTTTCATGACAATGCTTGACCTCACGTTTCGTGCATTAGTGTCCAAAAGCTAAATAAACTTCAGCATTAAACTTTACCTCATCCAACATATTTATTAGATCTTTTCCCGGTGGATTATCACCTTTTTAAATATTTGGATATTTTTAAAGGAAAAAATGTTTCCAAACAAAAGATCAAATGAAATCTCTTTAGAAGACTTCATTGCATCAGGTGATGTCCAGTTCTTCAAATATAATATTTATAAACTAACAACTCGTTAGCAGAAGTGTTTTGAGTCTAAAGGAGCTTGGTTTGATTAAATAAATTTAGCAAAATATATGTGCTTGTTTTACATCTTCCTTTAAAAATCTAACATTTATTTGTTTGCTTTTGAATTTTGCGCAAAGCTCAACGAGGGCTATCTGCGCTAGCCGTCCCTAATTTAGCAGTGTAAGACTAGAGGGAAGGCACCTCGTCATCACCACCCACCGCTAACTCTTGGGCTACTCTTTTAACAATGAATAGTGGGTTTGACCGTCACATTATAACGCTCTCACAACTGAAAGAGCGAGGGTGTTTGAGACTACGGTGATGCGAACTCGCAACTCTCAAATTACAAGTCGAACGCCTTAACCCACTTGGCCATGCCGGGCCCGTTTTATATGTATAAACCTGATAAATATAACAGTGTAAGAAAGAAGTCGTATCGTTATGATTAATAAATGAAATATAATTTTATTCAGTGTAATTTACAACTGTTGTAAATATCTTTTGATCAAGGAAAAGTTTTATAACGAGTTAATAAATGTTACCCCGTAAGTTCATTTACTCTTCCTGCCTTAAACCTGTACGGCCACCTCTCCTAATGACTCAAAATATTTATTTCGTTATTTAATCAGGTAAATAGAAACAACAGTTTCTGAACGACCCATATTGGCTTTTCCGTTGTAGTTTGTTAAAGTATTTTAAACCTAAATTCATATCAAGAAAAACAGATAAATAAAATTGTTCGCTCAGAACTGTTCTCGCAAATTTCTCGATCAAACGCTACAACCCTCATATCGCTAGAAAGATCTTTGTCTGAGGCGCTCGGATTGCATATTAACTTTTCCATTCAAAATTACCATATCTGAATTTTGCTTAGTCAATCTTTTCAATTCACATGCTATACGATGGCGTAATATCGTTGTGTTACCACGAAACGACTGTCTTCAAATGGCTTCGATTTCAACTTTAGTTTTTCTTACTTGCAAAGTATTTCACACAAACAACCCTAAACTCTCATGTAATTTCCTAATAAAAATGAAAACTACACTAAATGCAATTGGCCTGCACTTTCTCGACTTACTTAGGTTTAAAATACGCTTTCGAAGTTCTTTCAAAACACTTTGTGAACACGCATTCAGACGTTTCTGCATACTTAGCTAAGTTTGCCTTCATTGCAACTTTAAATTTATTTCATTTTTCAATAATTTAGCTTTGGATCGTTTTATAGGCTGCTATAAAGACCTGTTAGCAACTTTCTTATTTACTACGGGTTTTATTATTCATGTTTGTGAAGTTCTTTTTTCAGCTGGTAAAACCATCTTGTACAATAAATGCTCGCGCCTGTTTCATACCCCGTATACTATTATAAATACATTACTATAATTTATTATTTATCTTACGTGCAGTTTTATTTTAAAAAACTTACGTCTACGTAAGTTGTTTTTTTTTTATTTATTTATTACACATAACGTACCCCGCTGGTACAACGGTAAGTCTACGGATTTATAACGTTAAAATCCGGGGTTCGATTCCTTTCGATAAGCTCAGCAGATAGCCTGTTGTGGCTTTGCTATAGGTCCGGCATGACCAAGCGTGTTAAGGCATGCGACTCGTAATCTGAGGGTTGCGGGTTCGCATCCCGGTCGCGCCAAATATGCTCGCCCTTTCAGCCGTGGGGGCGTTATAATGTGACGGTCAATCCCACTATTCGTTGGTAAAAGAGTAGCCCAATAGTTGGCGGTGGGTGGTGATGACTAGCTGCCTTCCCTCTAGTCTTACACTGCTAAATTAGGGACGGCTAGCACAGATAGCCCTCGAGTAGCTTTGTACGAAATTCCAAAACAAACAAACAAAGGCTTTACTATAAGAAAATACATACACACACGTAATATTTGCAAGAAACCGTAACTTAAGTGGCGTGCGTGAAAATGATGAAATAAGAAAAATTCAAGTGAAGGGCACAAAGCCTACAGGAAGTGTCTTAATGTATTTCCATATCAAGTTTTACTAGTAATTATAATCAACAAAAAAATACACGAAGCCAACAGCAAGTGTCTTAATGTATTTCCATATCAAGTTTTACTAGTAATAATAATTAATAAAGAAATATTGATTTATTAATGAATTATTCCTTATTCGTATCTTATCAGAAAATGTTTTCTTTCTTTATAGTTTGGAGAATGTATTCATGAGAAGCAAGTAAGTTGTCCTTTTTCTCTAATCTACATGTAAACTTAATACTCCATAAAGATTTTTAAAGATAATCATTTCTTTCAGTTCATTGACACAGCGGTTTACAAGTGAATAGTATTTTCTCTTTCGTTTCTTTTCCCTAATTAAATCATATGAGCTTCAAATCTTATGGTTTCAATAAAATAACTGTGGTTGTAAAAAGAGGAGTTTCTTGCTATATTTCCATTAGATCAAACACTGACATACCTCAACTTATATATTTTTGTCCATGTGCTACATTAGTTTAAAGTCGACATATTTATATGTTTAGTTATTGCAAGTCTTTTTATTTTTGAATTTATCGCCAGCAAATCACAGACACCTGCTGTAGAATAATCCTAGGACCAACATCAATATAGTATATATATTTATATTATTAAGAAGTATAAGTAAAAAAAAACACCCTTTAACTGACAACTGGCGAGCATAGCCTAACATCTGACAATGAGTTACTTGCTATGTTGACTTTTTGTAATAGCATATAGATTAGGTAAATAATTGCATAATTTTAATACAACAATTATTTTTTTCAGCATCCTGAACCGTTACCACTCATACCCGAGGTAAGACTTGTTTATTTTTGTAACTTCTTACTCGACTGTTTTATGTGGTTACACTTGTGTATTCTGCTAGTTTGCTCTAAATGACGTTAAGAGTGTTTATGCTACAAATTTAAACAAGTTTAATTAATATGTTACGACTAAACAGATGACAGAATAAGTTGACACATGCAACAGAAGTTGTCGTTTTTTGTTTGGCTAAAATTAAACCTTTAATGATACACAAAACCTTTGGATCTTTTTTAGATTAGAAATGTACAGTCTTTACAGAGAGTAAAGGTTCATAAGAGACCTATCGATTCTAAATTATTAAAAACAACAACGACAAACAAAGAAAAACGTAGCTTTAATTCCATGATGTGCCTCAGAGGGTAAGCTGTAAGGTTACGGACTTAAAAGCGTTTAAGTCTTTGGTTCGAGTCCTCTCAGTAAACAGAGTGCAGATCGCCCATTGTGCGATTTTTTTCACTTAGAAAACAACAACAAATAATTTCATGACAATACGACTTAACTGTTTCTTTTACAGGTTCAACCTTCCTACAAAATGAATTTTCTACTTCAGTGAAAATAGTGACAATAATACGTTGTATACAAAATATTGTTTTTACAAGACTAAGAGCCCCTCAGTGGCACAGCAGAATGTCTTCGGACTTACAAGACTAAGAGCCCCCTAGTGGCACAGCAGAATGTCTTCGGACTTACAAGACTAAGAGCCCCCTAGTGACACAGCAGAATGTCTTCGGACTTACAAGACTAAGAGCCCCTAGTGGCACAGCAGAATGTCTTCGGACTTACAAGACTAAGAGCCCCCTAGTGACACAGCAGAATGTCTTCGGACTTACAAGACTAAGAGCCCCCTAGTGGCACAGCAGAATGTCTTCAGACTTACAACGATAGAAAACGGCATATCTTTGTATACAATAGCGTGCATGTCAAGTTTATTCTTCAGTTGCTTCAGTTATACCGCAACTGAACTTATATGACGTGAAAGCACTTGAGTAATTTGTTTAATTTTCCCAGCCTATGTTGCTGTTTGTTATTAAGCACAAGTAGCTCTCTGTGCTTTACCCAGCACAGATATCGAAACTCGGTTTCTAGCACTATAAGTCCGGAGACATATCGCTGTGCCACTGGAGGGGCTTTCCAGACAAAAATTTATTCTTTATTACGTTACGAACCGTTGTCTGGGTCACCTTAAAGACTTTCATCATTGACCTTTGTATTCGTGAATTCTTACCCCTCACCAAACATTGTACTTTTCTAACCACAGCTGGGGTGTGATTGGACGGTCCTGGTTCCCTTTGTTATCCATAATCATTTGTTTTCTAACCACAGCTGGGGTGTGGTTGGCGGGCCTGGTTCCCTAGGTTATCCATAATCATTTGTTTTCTAACCACAGCTGGGGTGTGGTTGGACGGTCCTGGTTCCCTAGGTTATCCATAATCATTTATTTTCTAACCACTGCTGGGGTGTGGTTGGATGGTCCTGGTTCCATTTGTTATCCATAATCATTTGTTTTCTAACCACAGCTGGGGTGTGGTTGGCGGGCCTGGTTCCCTTTGTTATCCATAATCATTTGTTTTCTAACCACAGCTGGGGTGTGGTTGGCGGGCCTGGTTCCCTAGGTTATTCATAATCATTTGTTTTCTAACCACAGCTGGAGTGTGGTTGGACGGTCCTGGTTCCCTAGGTTATCCATAATCATTTGTTTTCTAATCACAGCTGGGGTGTGATTGGATGGTCCTGGTTCCCTAGGTTATCCATAATCATTTGTTTTCTAACCACAGCTGGGGTGGGGTTGGATGGTCCTGGTTCCCTAGGTTATCCATAATCATTTGTTTTCTAACCACAGCTGGAGTGTGGTTGGACGGTCCTGGTTCCCTAGGTTATCCATAATCATTTGTTTTCTAACCACAGCTGGGGTGTGATTGGATGGTCCTGGTTCTCTAGGTTATCCATAATCATTTGTTTTCTAACCACAGCTGGGGTGTGGTTGGATGGTCCTGGTTCCCTAAGTTATCCATAATCATTTGTTTTCTAAGCACAGCTGGGATGTGGTTGGACGGTCCTGGTTCCCTAGGTTATCCATAATAATTTGTTTTCTAACCACAGCTGGGGTGTGATTGGATGGTCCTGGTTCCCTAGGTTATCCATAATCATTTGTTTTCTAACCACAGCTGAGGTGTGGTTGAATGGTCCTGGTTCCCTAGGTTATCCATAATCATTTGTTTTCTAACCACAGCTGGGGTGTGGTTGGACGGTCCTGGTTCCCTAGGTTATCCATAATCATTTGTTTTCTAACCACAGCTGGGGTGTGGTTGGACGGTTCTGGTTCCCTAGGTTATCCATAATCATTTGTTTTCTAAGCACAGCTGGGATGTGGTTGGACGGTCCTGGTTCCCTAGGTTATCCATAATCATTTGTTTCCTAACCACAGCTGGGGTGTGATTGGATGGTCCTGGTTCCCTAGGTTCTCCATAATCATTTGTTTTCTAACCACAGCTGGGGTGTGGTTGGATGGTCCTGGTTCCCTAGGTTATCCATAATCATTTGTTTTCTAACCACAGCTGGGGTGTGGTTGGACGGTCCTGGTTCCCTAGGTTATCCATAATCATTTGTTTTCTAACCACAGCTGGGGTGTGATTGGATGGTCCTGGTTCCCTAGGTTATCCATAATCATTTGTTTTCTAACCACAGCTGGGGTGTGGTTGGATGGTCCTGGTTCCCTAGGTTCTCCATAATCATTTGTTTTCTAACCACAGCTGGAGTGTGGTTGGACGGTCCTGGTTCCCTAGGTTATCCATAATCATTTGTTTTCTAACCACAGCTGGGGTGTGATTGGATGGTCCTGGTTCCCTAGGTTATCCATAATCATTTGTTTTCTAACCACAGCTGGGGTGTGGTTGGATGGTCCTGGTTCCCTAGGTTATCCATAATCATTTGTTTTCTAACCACAGCTGGAGTGTGGTTAGACGGTCCTGGTTCCCTAGGTTATCCATAATCATTTGTTTTCTAACCACAGCTGGGGTGTGATTGGATGGTCCTGGTTCCCTAGGTTATCCATAATCATTTGTTTTCTAACCACAGCTGGGGTGTGGTTTGATGGTCCTGGTTCCCTAGGTTATCCATAATCATTTGTTTTCTAAGCACAGCTGGGATGTGGTTGGACGGTCCTGGTTCCCTAGGTTATCCATAATAATTTGTTTTCTAACCACAGCTGGGGTGTGATTAGATGGTCCTGGTTCCCTAGGTTATCCATAATCATTTGTTTTCTAACCACAGCTGAGGTGTGGTTGAATGGTCCTGGTTTCCTAGGTTATCCATAATCATTTGTTTTCTAACAACAGCTGGGGTGTGATTGGATGGTCCTGGTTCCCTAGGTTATCCATAATCATTTGTTTTCTAACAACAGCTGGGGTGTGATTGGATGGTCCTGGTTCCCTAGGTTATCCATAATCATTTGTTTTTATACAACAGCTGGGGTGTGATTGGATGGTCCTGGTTCCCTAGGTTATCCATAATCATTTGTTTTCTAACCACAGCTGGGGTGTGGTTGGATGGTCCTGGTTCCCTAGGTTCTCCATAATCATTTGTTTTCTAACCACAGCTGGGGTGTGGTTGGATGGTCCTGGTTCCCTAGGTTATCCATAATCATTTGTTTTCTAACCACAGCTGGAGTGTGGTTGGACGGTCCTGGTTCCCTAGGTTATCCATAATCATTTGTTTTCTAACCACAGCTGGGGTGTGATTGGATGGTCCTGGTTCCCTAGGTTATCCATAATCATTTGTTTTCTAACCACAGCTGGGGTGTGGTTGGATGGTCCTGGTTCCCTAGGTTATCCATAATCATTTGTTTTCTAACCACAGCTGGAGTGTGGTTAGACGGTCCTGGTTCCCTAGGTTATCCATAATCATTTGTTTTCTAACCACAGCTGGGGTGTGATTGGATGGTCCTGGTTCCCTAGGTTATCCATAATCATTTGTTTTCTAACCACAGCTGGGGTGTGGTTAGATGGTCCTGGTTCCCTAGGTTATCCATAATCATTTGTTTTCTAAGCACAGCTGGGATGTGGTTGGACGGTCCTGGTTCCCTAGGTTATCCATAATAATTTGTTTTCTAACCACAGCTGGGGTGTGATTAGATGGTCCTGGTTCCCTAGGTTATCCATAATCATTTGTTTTCTAACCACAGCTGAGGTGTGGTTGAATGGTCCTGGTTTCCTAGGTTATCCATAATTATTTGTTTTCTAACAACAGCTGGGGTGTGATTGGATGGTCCTGGTTCCCTAGGTTATCCATAATCATTTGTTTTCTAACAACAGCTGGGGTGTGATTGGATGGTCCTGGTTCCCTAGGTTATCCATAATCATTTGTTTTTATACAACAGCTGGGGTGTGATTGGATGGTCCTGGTTCCCTAGGTTATCCATAATCATTTGTTTTTATACAACAGCTGGGGTGTGATTGGATGGTCCTGGTTCCCTAGGTTATCCATAATCATTTGTTTTCTAAGCACAGCTGGGATGTGGTTGGACGGTCCTGGTTCCCTAGGTTATCCATAATAATTTGTTTTTTAACCACAGCTGGGGTGTGATTGGATGGTCCTGGTTCCCTAGGTTATCCATAATCATTTGTTTTCTAACCACAGGTGGGGTGTGGTTGGATGGTCCTGGTTCCCTAGGTTATCCATAATCATTTGTTTTCTAACCACAGCTGGAGTGTGGTTGGACGGTCCTGGTTCCCTAGGTTATCCATAATCATTTGTTTTCTAACCACAGCTGGGGTGTGATTGGATGGTCCTGGTTCCCTAGGTTATCCATAATCATTTGTTTTCTAACCACAGCTGGGGTGTGATTGGATGGTCCTGGTTCCCTAGGTTATCCATAATCATTTGTTTTCTAACCACAGCTGGGGTGTGGTTGGATGGTCCTGGTTCCCTAGGTTCTCCATAATCATTTGTTTTCTAACCACAGCTGGGGTGTGGTTGGATGGTCCTGGTTCCCTAGGTTCTCCATAATCATTTGTTTTCTAACCACAGCTGGAGTGTGGTTGGACGGTCCTGGTTCCCTAGGTTATCCATAATCATTTGTTTTCTAACCACAGCTGGGGTGTGATTGGATGGTCCTGGTTCCCTAGGTTATCCATAATCATTTGTTTTCTAACCACAGCTGGGGTGTGGTTGGATGGTCCTGGTTCCCTAGGTTATCCATAATCATTTGTTTTCTAACCACAGCTGGAGTGTGGTTAGACGGTCCTGGTTCCCTAGGTTATCCATAATCATTTGTTTTCTAACCACAGCTGGGGTGTGATTGGATGGTCCTGGTTCCCTAGGTTATCCATAATCATTTGTTTTCTAACCACAGCTGGGGTGTGGTTAGATGGTCCTGGTTCCCTAGGTTATCCATAATCATTTGTTTTCTAAGCACAGCTGGGATGTGGTTGGACGGTCCTGGTTCCCTAGGTTATCCATAATAATTTGTTTTCTAACCACAGCTGGGGTGTGATTAGATGGTCCTGGTTCCCTAGGTTATCCATAATCATTTGTTTTCTAACCACAGCTGAGGTGTGGTTGAATGGTCCTGGTTTCCTAGGTTATCCATAATTATTTGTTTTCTAACAACAGCTGGGGTGTGATTGGATGGCCCTGGTTCCCTAGGTTATCCATAATCATTTGTTTTCTAACAACAGCTGGGGTGTGATTGGATGGTCCTGGTTCCCTAGGTTATCCATAATCATTTGTTTTTTATACAACAGCTGGGGTGTGATTGGATGGTCCTGGTTCCCTAGGTTATCCATAATCATTTGTTTTCTAAGCACAGCTGGGATGTGGTTGGACGGTCCTGGTTCCCTAGGTTATCCATAATAATTTGTTTTTTAACCACAGCTGGGGTGTGATTGGATGGTCCTGGTTCCCTAGGTTATCCATAATCATTTGTTTTCTAACCACAGGTGGGGTGTGGTTGGATGGTCCTGGTTCCCTAGGTTATCCATAATCATTTGTTTTCTAACCACAGCTGGAGTGTGGTTGGACGGTCCTGGTTCCCTAGGTTATCCATAATCATTTGTTTTCTAACCACAGCTGGGGTGTGATTGGATGGTCCTGGTTCCCTAGGTTATCCATAATCATTTGTTTTCTAACCACAGCTGGGGTGTGATTGGATGGTCCTGGTTCCCTAGGTTATCCATAATCATTTGTTTTCTAACCACAGCTGGGGTGTGGTTGGATGGTCCTGGTTCCCTAGGTTCTCCATAATCATTTGTTTTCTAACCACAGCTGGGGTGTGGTTGGATGGTCCTGGTTCCCTAGGTTCTCCATAATCATTTGTTTTCTAACCACAGCTGGAGTGTGGTTGGACGGTCCTGGTTCCCTAGGTTATCCATAATCATTTGTTTTCTAACCACAGCTGGGGTGTGATTGGATGGTCCTGGTTCCCTAGGTTATCCATAATCATTTGTTTTCTAACCACAGCTGGGGTGTGGTTGGATGGTCCTGGTTCCCTAGGTTATCCATAATCATTTGTTTTCTAACCACAGCTGGAGTGTGGTTGGACGGTCCTGGTTCCCTAGGTTATCCATAATCATTTGTTTTCTAACCACAGCTGGGGTGTGATTGGATGGTCCTGGTTCCCTAGGTTATCCATAATCATTTGTTTTCTAACCACAGCTGGGGTGTGGTTTGATGGTCCTGGTTCCCTAGGTTATCCATAATCATTTGTTTTCTAAGCACAGCTGGGATGTGGTTGGACGGTCCTGGTTCCCTAGGTTATCCATAATAATTTGTTTTCTAACCACAGCTGGGGTGTGATTAGATGGTCCTGGTTCCCTAGGTTATCCATAATCATTTGTTTTCTAACCACAGCTGAGGTGTGGTTGAATGGTCCTGGTTTCCTAGGTTATCCATAATCATTTGTTTTCTAACAACAGCTGGGGTGTGATTGGATGGTCCTGGTTCCCTAGGTTATCCATAATCATTTGTTTTCTAACCACAGCTGGAGTGTGGTTAGACGGTCCTGGTTCCCTAGGTTATCCATAATCATTTGTTTTCTAACCACAGCTGGGGTGTGATTGGATGGTCCTGGTTCCCTAGGTTATCCATAATCATTTGTTTTCTAACCACAGCTGGGGTGTGGTTAGATGGTCCTGGTTCCCTAGGTTATCCATAATCATTTGTTTTCTAAGCACAGCTGGGATGTGGTTGGACGGTCCTGGTTCCCTAGGTTATCCATAATAATTTGTTTTCTAACCACAGCTGGGGTGTGATTAGATGGTCCTGGTTCCCTAGGTTATCCATAATCATTTGTTTTCTAACCACAGCTGAGGTGTGGTTGAATGGTCCTGGTTTCCTAGGTTATCCATAATTATTTGTTTTCTAACAACAGCTGGGGTGTGATTGGATGGTCCTGGTTCCCTAGGTTATCCATAATCATTTGTTTTCTAACAACAGCTGGGGTGTGATTGGATGGTCCTGGTTCCCTAGGTTATCCATAATCATTTGTTTTCTAAGCACAGCTGGGATGTGGTTGGACGGTCCTGGTTCCCTAGGTTATCCATAATAATTTGTTTTTAACCACAGCTGGGGTGTGATTGGATGGTCCTGGTTCCCTAGGTTATCCATAATCATTTGTTTTCTAACCACAGGTGGGGTGTGGTTGGATGGTCCTGGTTCCCTAGGTTATCCATAATCATTTGTTTTCTAACCACAGCTGGAGTGTGGTTGGACGGTCCTGGTTCCCTAGGTTATCCACAATCATTTGTTTTCTAACCACAGCTGGGGTGTGATTGGATGGTCCTGGTTCCCTAGGTTATCCATAATCATTTGTTTTCTAACCACAGCTGGGGTGTGGTTGGATGGTCCTGGTTCCCTAGGTTATCCATAATCATTTGTTTTCTAACCACAGCTGAGGTGTGGTTGAATGGTCCTGGTTCCCTAGGTTATCCATAATCATTTGTTTTCTAACCACAGCTGAGGTGTGGTTGAATGGTCCTGGTTCCCTAGGTTATCCATAATCATTTGTTTTCTAACAACAGCTGGGGTGTGATTGGATGGTCCTGGTTCCCTAGGTTATCCATAATCATTTGTTTTCTAACAACAGCTGGGGTGTGATTGGATGGTCCTGGTTCCCTAGGTTATCCATAATCATTTGTTTTCTAAGCACAGCTGGGGTGTGGTTGGATGGTCCTGGTTCTCTGGGTTATCCATAATCATTTGTTCTCCATTAAATATAACGAATATTCTCGTCTGGAGATTTAAATCTAAATACAGCTTTATGATCTGAGTACATGAATATTTTGCGTTGGTAAGGAATGTTACCATTTCCAAAACGACTAGTTTACGGTAACATTACACACCCTACGAACGCTAAATGATGTCATAGCGTAGTTCAGATGCGTTCCGTACCACCATGAATGTATATCTGCTCTGGTTTGTTATCCGTGACTTTCAAATTTTCAGACTGAAAATTGTTATAATGTAACGTATATGTGTATGAAATATAAATTTGACAAGTGGCACGAAGTGCAATACTGGTTATAGTTCAAAACGAGTAACTAGATCACGTGTTTAATTTAAAACATTTGAACAGACCTATTGTACCAAATAGTCTGAACACGCTTAAAAAAAATAAAAAATGGCGAATTTGAAATAATGCGCCTATTGATAATAAAGAAACATTGTTTTAGCAACAATGTCTAAAACCTTTTTAAAATTAATTGAAACTGCAGCTATAAATACGAAGATAAACCTGTAAAAATGTTTACGAAATGAAGCGCGATCTATGAAGTTAAGTGTATTAAGTTAATGTATATAGAATGTTAGGGTTAGCCTTTGTTATTTATAGCTTCTTGTTGGTATTTTCTTTATTCATTTTTCGTGTATGTCAATAATTTTTATTTTTGTGTTTCAGGAATGTACCAAGCTCTATGGAGGAAGGGTAATTTTTTATTCATGTAGTTTGTGTCTAACTAAATTTTAACGCTAGCGGCAGTTAAGACAACTTACAAGGTTTTTTTTTTTTTGTAATTTGCGAGAAAAGGTCTGTATTGGCCTGCTGTTAATGTGATTTTGTGTTGTGTGTTTTTTGTTAAAGGTGATATACGTTCAGGAAAATAAATCACTGTTAAAGCTTATTACAAGTTACATTCAGTGACAACTGTGGGGAAAACGTAGAATTAGACTTTGTTATATAAGTGTATGAATTTAAGTTACATATTCATAAGACAAGGAGGAATCCTCGATAGCTATAATTAACTCTCCAAACTGTCAAGAGATGGCGGGAGGAGGTAGAAGTTTGTACATGAAGAACAAAAAAAAAATCCAACAAACTTGGGGCAATATTATTCAGGTCTTATTCCAAGAGGATATAGTCTTTAAAATATTCTTGCGTCACTGGCTAGTAAACTTAAAAAAAACAACACAAAGAAACATTATTTTGGATTTTACCTGTTTTTTTATTATTCACCTACAAACAAATTTATTTTCATATTTGTTAAAACTGGGGATCCGTTACGTGGACTCCCTTGCCTGAGAAACATAAAATTTTTCCTTAGATTACTCGTATATTTTTACGTATTTATAACAATATGAATTTTTTTTTCTTCTTCTTTGATTCTATGTGTAGTTTGATTTTATTGAGATGTTGGCAGTTAGGAAGTTGAGATTTACATCATTAAATTATAATTTCCAAGTTAATCAAGACACACCCGGAAACAGTACTTAAGATTTGAATAATATTTAATTTACATATGTTTGTGGCCCTGCCCTGGCCAGATGGTTAAGGCACTCGACTCGTAATCTGACGGTCGCGGGTTCGAATCTCGACCGCACCAAACATGCTCGCCCATCAGCCGTAAGGGCGTTATAATGTGACGGTCAATCCCACTATTCGCTGGTAAAAGAGTGTCCCAAGAGTTGCCAGTAGTTGGTGATGATTAACTGCCTCCCCTCTAGTCTTACACTGCTAAATTAGGGACTGTTATCGCAGATAGCCCTCGTGTAGCTTTGCTCAAAATTCAAAACAAGCCAAAACCAAACCAAACATATTTTTAATATAACTTGCGAGCCGTTTCATAAGGTATTTGAAATACGAATTGTAAAACAGCGTGTGTAATGAAAATGACACTCTTTGTTCAATAACGGAAGATATAACACTGTAAGGTTACAAGTTTGAAATGCAGCTAAAGTCAAATATTTATGTTCCACGAGTACAAGTGATGATGTGAGTGCTTTATCAAGTGTATATGTTTTATGGGGACGAACTGAATTTGAGTGCTTTATGAAGTGCATATGTTTTATGGCGACAAGTGTTGAGTGAGTGCTTTATCAAGCGCACATGTTTCATGGCGACAAGCGCTGATGTGAATAACGTTTTTGTGATGGTCTCTTGAAAGATTTTACTAAATAAAAAGGTGTGTCACTCCTAACGCTCAGTCAGAGTGTGTTGGAATTTAGAGGCAAACTAGAAAAGCATGTGCAGATGATCAATCGTTTTAAATATCCCTCCTTCCCCCGAGTCTACAAACAGGTTTGTCACATTATTTAAATTCCACAATCAACTAAGTTTATAACATTGTTTAAAATTCCAATAGAAATAAATTTATTCAACAATAAAAGTAGGAGTTAATGACATAAAATATATACATAGATAAAAACACCTTCATGTTGGACACTAATCATAAATCTGGAAGTTATAAACTCTTTTCCTCATTGTATAAACACTGCCTTTCTAAATATAGACAAACTGGAATGTAATTAGTTGTGTCTTAGTTACGTAAACAAAAATAATGACCAGTGCAAGCAGCCTCGCATAACAATAACATTTACTGGGTGGAAGAAATAGCTTGCACTGTTTTTGAACAAAACTTGAAGCTATAGTGTCAGAAATGACACGATACATAAGCTCTTCACGGTTTACTGATACGATCAGGTCAGAAACGAAGTTGGTGTCTGGTGTGAAACTTATAGGTTATAATAGATCCATACAACAGTTGTAAAATATTATATAAATCATTTACCAAATGCTTCTCTGGAGCAGTTTTCTTTAGTGACAGTTTCTTTGCTACACGTTTGTGGGAAAGGGGCAGACCTGAATGAGTGGCTGTTTTTCTTTGTTCTTTGTTTAGCAACGTTAGAAAAAAAACACAAATAATATGTGCACCCAGTATCAATGAAAAACCAGAGAGGTTATAGAATAAATATTGTTTCTTCAAGCTCATTTTATTCCATATCTAGATGGTAAACTCCCCTTTTAAGAACATTTCACTGTAAAGATAAAACAAATAGTGTGTCTAAAGAAAACCATCACACAAATGTTAGTTACAATGTATTTTATAATACACAAGTGTTATTTACAGTGTATTTTATAATACACAAATGTTATTTACTATGTATTTTATAATACACAAATGTTATTTACTATGTATTTTATAATACACAAGTGTCATTTACAGTGTATTTTATAATACACAAGTGTTATTTACAATGTATTTTATAATACACAAGTGTTATTTACAATGTATTTTATAATACACAAGTGTTATTTACAGTGTATTTTTATAATACACAAGTGTTATTTACAATGTATTTTATAATACACAAGTGTTATTTACAATGTATTTTATAATACACAAGTGTTATTTACAGTGTATTTTATATAATACAAAGTGTTATTTACAGTGTATTTTATAATACACAAGTGTTATTACAATGTATTTTATAATACACAAGTGTTATTTACAATGTATTTTATAATACACAAGTGTCATTTACAGTGTATTTTATAATACACAAGTGTCATTTACAGTGTATTTTATAATACACAAGTGTTATTTACAGTGTATTTTATAATACACAAGTGTCATTTACAATGTATTTTATAATACACAAGTGTCATTTACAATGTATTTTATAATACACAAGTGTTATTTACAGTGTATTTTATAATACACAAGTGTTATTTACAGTGTATTTTATAATACACAAGTGTTATTTACAGTGTATTTTATAATACACAAGTGTTATTTACAGTGTATTTTATAATACACAAGTGTTATTTACAGTGTATTTTATAATACACAAGTGTTATTTACAATGCATTTTATAATACACAAGTGTTATTTACAGTGTATTTTATAATACACAAGTGTTATTTAGAGTGTATTTTATAATACACAAGTGTTATTTAGAGTGTATTTTATAATACACAAGTGTTATTTAGAGTGTATTTTATAATAGACAAGTGTTATCTTATAATAATAAATATTTTCTTTTCCAGTTGGCCCGACTTGGGAAGAGGGTGCGTCAGTATTTCTGTAGTAAGTTGTTTGATTTTTTATTAATTTATTATTTTTTGTATCCTGAGATCTTACCGGTAGCGTACGTCACCCAAACTATTCAGCATCTTTTAAGTGGACGATTTTACGTATGTCCTACTTCACTATTCATTAAAATATCAGCCTTCATTCTTTTAGCGATGTGAAAAATCACGTATATTTCCTTATGTGGTTATTACAGCCTGTGTTGCTGGAATACTTCGAGAAACTGAATCTGGTAACTCTTCTGCTAACTACGTTCTTAGTCAATGTGACGAATGAACTCGAGGTCAAATTTTCAACAAGTATAAAAAGTCAGTGTTCTCATTTACAGGACATACAGACCAAGATATATCGTAGGTGTGTTTTATAAAAATATAGTTTGTGAAGCTACTCTTATTAAAGATTGGAGTCAGTTTATTTAAGGTGGCTTACAATAAATCCATCATATATCGTCTTCTTAGTGCAGGATTAAGCACAATTACAAACGCATGTAATGGAATGGACAGAAAGTTTTTTAAAAGATATTCTAGAAACGTGTTTGTTTGCTTGTTTGTTTTGAATTTCGCACAAAGCTACTCGAGGGCTATCTGTGCTAGCCGTCCCTAATTTAGCAGTGTAAGACTAGAGGGAAGGCAGCTAGTCATCACCACCCGCCACCAACTCTTGGGATACTTTTTTACCAACGAATAGCGGGATTGACCGTCACATTATAACGCCCCCACGGCTGAAAGGGCGAGCATGTATGGCGCGATGGGGATGCGAACCCGCGACCCTCAGATTACGAGTCGCACGCCTTAACACGCTTGGCCATGCCGGGCACTTAGGAACGTGTCAACACATTGTTCAAATACTTCTCCAAACAGAATTGTTGACATAAAACACTACCTTCTGAGTAAACAATATAGCAATCTAAGTCGGCAATACTATACATTAATTGATTAAATACAACCAAAGTTCACATGTTCTTTCAAGTTTTTTTTACGTTGAACATCTTACATTACTTTTAGCTTCGTTATCATCTCTACGTTTCATCTTATAAATTAATATCAGCATTCGATTAGAGGAAACGTTTTACGTATATTAAAAATTAAATCAAAATCAACCAGTTAAATATGCTGTTGTTAAATTCTTACGTATAAAGTTTCTAACGCAATTGTTTCACCTGTTGGGTGTGCCCTCGCTAATAACGATGTTATTGGCCATAAACCCAACAATAGGCTTGGCGTGGCCATTTGGTTATGGCGCTCGACTCGTAATCTGATGGTCACGAGTTCGAATCCCTATCACAATGAACATGCTCGTCGCCGTAGTGGTGTTGTAATTTTGCGATCAATCCCACTATTCGTTGGTAAAAGAATAACCCAAGAGGGTTGGCGATGGGTGGTAATGACTAGCTGCTTCCCTGTAGTCTTATACTGTTAAATTAGGGACGGCTAGTGCAGATAGCCCTCTTGTAGCGAAATTCAAAAACAAACAAACAAAACCCAATAATATATCAAAAGGTACGACAAACATATAATTTAGGTTAGTCCTAAATACATATATTAAGCAAACAATATAAAATAATCACTGTAGTAAAGGCATAATAAAACTAGGTATATAAAACGTTCTAACTACGACTCTTAAGAGTAGTAACATTAAAGAAAGAATATATTTTCCCTTACTAACGGAACACATAAACACTGGTTGATTGTTTCAAGTGCTGTCGAATGTTAAACATTCGTTGAAAAATGTAACATTACTAAAAATTGTGTCTAAGCTACACATTAAAAAAGAAAAAAATTAATAAAGCTAATATTTCAAAGTTCACGTTAGGCATTTATTTACCACAAACGTTTCTTTAATATGTAACGACGTTGGTTATAATCATGTGTTTGTGTGTGTTTTTCTAATGGACAAACCACATCGGGATATCTGCTGAGTCCACCGAGGGGAATCGAACCCTTGATTTTAGCGTTGTAAATCCGTACACTTACCGCTGTACTAGCAGGAGGCTGTCGTCATAAAACGACTATATTTGTAATTTCGTAACTTAGTAAAACGTTCAATGAGAAGTGAGTTATTGTTGTCTCTCTTTACAGGTAACAAAGCACGATATGACTGTATCAGAAGTAATTCTCCATTAGAGGTAAAGCTTTAATTTCTCTACAGCGTTTAAAAGCTTACAAAGCTCTTTAAAAACAATCAAGTAGTTTAAATAATGTACACTCTAAAAATTATTATTTATTTTATAAAATTTTTGGTAGTTTAAAAACACTAAAAATTAAACAAATGTTATGGCACAACTAGTGTATTTATTCGATAGCCTTGTTACCATGGTTACAAACGAAATTAAATTTTCCATGTTGTTATTATGATATAGCCAGCGAAACACTCGTTTTATTACGCAATTAACTTTATTTTTTGATTTCAGAAATTAGAACTCATGGATAAATGTCGCCAAAGAGCGTTCCCAGACGTCAGCGCAGACGAATTTTTCAGCGTCTTATGTGATGATTCAGATCCGTCAGTTGTAGAGAGCTCTGGTGAGGTAAGAATTTGAAGCGATAAGCTGTACAATTTTAATATATAACTTGATTTTGTGCACGGATAGATGGTACATTTGAAACTAGCTGGCGAATCTGACTTGAGTTTCCATGCGTAATCTGACCACACACGCGAAAATGTGGTCCATTAGGAACTCTAATAACAGATGAATCAATCTTGAGTTTACGATTATAATCTGCGCTCACAAATAACCATTAACCTGATATTTTTTAACATTTAGTATTTGACATTCAAGGTAAAGGAGCAAAGAATACATAGAGTAAAATTAACAAACATACTTAAATTACATGCACTAGCCGGCCCGGCATGGCCAGGTGGTTAGGGCGTTCAACTCATAATCTGAGGGTCGTGGGTTCAAATTCACATCGCACCAAACATGCTCATCCTTTCAGCCGTGGGGGCATTATAATGTTACGTTCAATCCCACTATTCGTTGGTAAAAGAGTAGTCCAAGAGTTGGCGGTGGGTAGTGATGACTAGCTGCCTTCTCTCTAGTCTTACACTGCTAAATTAGAGACGGCTAGCGCAGATAGCTCTTGTGTAGCTTTGCGCGAAATTTAAGAAAAAACAAACAATATGTTACTTTTCTAGTTTAACTAAGGGTTATATTTAAATACACGTATATAGGACGAGCTAGATTGTGTTTACAGAAGAAATTGTGAAATTTAAGTGTTTCTTTTTTTTATTTTCACGCAGTGGGGTCTCTGTATGAAGAATAATACAAAAGACACTCGAGGAAGAAAAGGTCCCCTTTCTTTCATACCGGTAAGTTATGAATTTATTACTGTTCTATATTAGCATACACAAAACTTCTGTTTCCTTTATTTATTATTCTAAACGATACATGTTTCTCTGGGACTGCGTAACCCTTGTAAACGATACATATTGTTCCTCTAGGAATGTATGACCCTTGTAAATGATACATATTGTTCCTCTAGGAATGTATGACCCTTGTAAATGATACATATTGTTCCTCTAGGAATGTGTAATCCTTGTAAATGATACATATTGTTCCTCTAGGAATGTATGACCCTTGTAAATGATACATATTGTTCCTCTAGGAATGTACGACCCTTGTAAATGATACATATTGTTCCTCTAGGAATGTATGACCCTTGTAAACAATACATATTGTTCCTCTAGGAATGTATGACCCTTGTAAATGATACATATTGTTCCTCTAGGAATGCGTAATCCTTGTAAACAATACATATTGTTCCTCTAGGAATGTATGACCCTTGTAAATGATACATATTGTTCCTCTAGGAATGTATGACCCTTGTAAATGATACATATTGTTCCTCTAGGAATGTATGACCCTTGTAAATGATACATATTGTTCGTCTAGGAATGTATGACCCTTGTAAATGATACATATTGTTCCTCTAGGAATGTGCAATCCTTGTAAACGATACATGTTGTTCCTCTAGGAATGTGTAACCCTTGTAAACGATACATGTTATTCCTCTAGGAATGTATGACCCTTGTAAACGATACATATTGTTCCTCTAGGAATGTATGACCCTTGTCAATGATACATATTGTTCCTCTAGGAATGTGTAATCCTTGTAAATGATACATATTGTTCCTCTAGGAATGTATGACCCTTGTAAATGATACATATTGTTCCTCTAGGAATGTGTAATCCTTGTAAATGATACATATTGTTCCTCTAGGAATGTATGACCCTTGTAAACAATACATATTGTTCCTCTAGGAATGTATGACCCTTGTAAATGATACATATTGTTCCTCTAGGAATGCGTAATCCTTGTAAACAATACATATTGTTCCTCTAGGAATGCGTAATCCTTGTAAACAATACATATTGTTCCTCTAGGAATGCCACCGTGTTTCATCTTCATTGATCGCCAAGAAACGTATCCAAGAAGCGCGGGTGAGTCTGACGTTGAAACAACAAACAGTATAAAATATCTAGACTTTTTCTGTTCGTTTAAATCATGTAATTTCCGTATTATCCGATAATTCTTTCTTCATTGATCCATGAAATTATTCATTCACCCCTCCTTCTTCTGTTAATCCATACACCCATTCACTTATTTTTCTTTCATCAATTTAACTATTCATCTGTCCTTCTTCCATCCACCCATTCAAACATCAATCTGTCAAATAATCCACCCACACATCAGTTTATCCAGTTACCCCTCATTCTTTCATCCATCCACTTACCTGTCCTTCTTACTCCAATTACCCATACTTCCTTCTCTCACCTACCTATCTCGTTCTGTGTTTCTACATGTTACACTGTCCCTTTTTAATGATCAAGGACTTTAGAATTACAACGTTATTATATCATTCTACCAAATTAATTTTAGAAATAAAACATTATTGTTTTATTCCACCTGTTTAATTATAGAAATAAATATTCTAACTATTTAATTTTAGAAGTAAAAATTATTTTTCATTTTATCTGTTTAATTTCAGAAATTAAACATTATTGTTTTATTCTACTTATTTAATTTTAGAAATTAAACATTATTGTTTCATTCTACCTGTTTAATTTTAGAAATAAATATTCTACCAGCTTAATGTTAGAAATAAAATATTATTTGTTTCATTTCATCTATTTAATTTTAGAAGTAAAACATTATTGTTTTATTCTACCTATTTGATTTTAGAAATAAAACATTATTGTTTTATTTTACCAATTTAATTTTAAAAATAAAACATTATTGTTTTATTCTACCTATTTAATTTTAGAAATTAAACATTATTGTTTCATTCTACCTATTTAATTTTAGAAATAAAACATTATTGTTTCATTCTACCTATTTGATTTTAGAAATTAAACATTATTGTTTCATTCTATCTATTTGATTTTAGAAATTAAACATTATTGTTTCATTCTACCTATTTAATTTTAGAAATTAAACATTATCGTTTTATTCTATCTATTAAATTTCAGAAATAAAACATTATTGTTTCATTCTATCTGTTTAATTTCAGAAATTAAACATTATTGTTTTATTCTACCTATTTAATTTTAGAAATTAAACATTATTGTTTCATTCTACCTATTTAATTTTAGAAATAAAACATTATTGCTTTATTCTACCTATTTAATTTTAGAAATAAAACATTATTGTTTCATTCTACCTATTTGATTGTAGAAATAAAACATTATTGTTTCATTCCACCTATTTAATTTTAGAAATAAAACATTACTCTTTTATTCTACCTATTTAATTTTAGAAATTAAACATTATTGTTTCATTCCACCTATTTAATTTTAGAAATACAACATTACCGTTTGATTTTACTCATCTTTGGTTGGTATTAAAATTCCGATAAGTTATGTGGATTTATTTCACATTAATATTCAACGTCTTTTGAATGAGGATCAAACATTTATCTGTTTTAAACAATATGGTCGAATAATATTTTTGTAAGTAAGCGAACTATGCTATTATTAGGTTTTGTGGCATGTAAAATATCTTCATTTTATTCTGTAGCTCGAAGATAAAGGGAAACAACTTCAAACGTTTCTATGTGGTAAGTTTCAAATGTTTACATTGTTATAGAACTGCAGTAAGATATTTAAATATTACAGGTTAAGAAGAATAGTTTTGATTAAATCCAGCGAGTTTCTGGTCGTGTTTGTAAACTAAGAAAAGTGAAGTTTATTTACAGTAATAGATTTCATTTCACTGAAACTCGAAGTAGAAAACTATGTTACTATGAAACAAACATACTTAGTTTACACTTGAAATTTAATTTCTCTAATGTGATATATTTTTACGTACTTTTAGATAACAAAGCTCGTTACGACTGTATCCGCCAGAGGGCATCTTCAAAGGTATGTGCACTAAGATAATTTCTTCAATACTGATTCATCAGGTGGAAAACGAATATTTAAACGCACAGCACATATATATATATATATACACTGCTGGCCAAAATCTTAAGGCCAATGAACATAAAGAAAAAATATGCATTTTGCGGTGTTAGACTCAACCACTTATTTAAGTAGAACTTCGAAAGATGAAAATAAGAAAAGGGAAATAAAAATAAAACACTTTTTTAGCAATTAATAGGGAAAACGTGAACACTATGAAATTAGCCTAAATGCTAGCTGGTCAAAAGTTTAAGACCATACCAAAAAGAAGTCCTAAACGGGGTAGGAAATGCTCCACAAGAGGTCTCAGTAGTGAGTTGCACGGCCGTCATTGCCAATAACTTCAAACATTTGCTTTGGCATGGTCGATATAAGCGTTTGCAGAAGGCTGGCTGGAATGTTATTCTAAGTGGTGAAGATGGCTTTAAGAAGATCATGCACTGTTTGGAATTGACGTCCATTTCTATAGATTTCCCTTGCCATCCATCCCCAAACATTTTCAATGGGGCTCAGTTCGGTCGAACACGCTAGATGGTATGAAAGAATCACGTTATTCGCCATGAAAAATTCCTTTGTCCTGCTGAAAGATCTAGTCATTTCCACACAAGCGAGGGCCTTCAGTCAATAAAGATTCTCTCTCCAACATGCCAATGTAACCAACTGCTGTTTGACGCCCCTTTATAACCTGAAGCTCCATTGTTCTATGGAAGGAGAAAGCACCCCAGATCACGATGGAATCTCCTCCACTGTATCGTGTAGAAAATGTCTTCGGTGGGATATTTTTATCGTGCTAGTAAAGTTGGAAGCCATCTGGACCATCCAGGTTAATTTTTTTCTCATCAGAGAGCAAAACCTTCTTCCAATTTTCTACTTCCCATGTTTGGTGCTTCTCAGCAAAGTTTAATGGAGCTGTTTCGTGGTGTGGAAAGAGCTCTTTGAAGATGTTTACAGTTTTTAAAGCCTTTCTCTCGTAGATGCCGTCTTATTGTTCTTGAGCTGCATTCTGCGTCCGTAAGGGCCTTAATCTGGTTCGACAATCGGCTGGTGTCTTGCCGGACAACTCGTCGAATCCTCCTGCTCAACGTCGGCGAAATTTTCTTGGGCTGACCACTTGAAATTCTCGTTCCGTATAACTCAGGGTCTTTTACGAAATTTGCAACAGCAGTTTTACTACGCCCAATCTCACCAGCGATGGCACGTGAGAGAGACCTTGCTTTTACAGCTCGACAATTCAACCACGTTCAAACTCTATCAACTTTTTAGCCTTTGCCATGTTTTTACCAAATGCTTGAACACAAATGAGTAAATTTCGTTACGTATTTACCGATTAACGCTTCGTTTCAGTATTGTCTTAAACTTTTGACCAGCTAGTATTTAGGCTAATTTTATAATGTTCACATTTTCCCTATTAAATGCTTTAATATGTTGTTTTTTTTCCCTTTTCTTATTTTCATCTTTCGAAGCCCTACTCAAATAAGCGGTTGAGTCTAATAACGCAAAATGCATATTTTTTCTTTGTGTTCATTGGCCTTAAGATTTTGACCAGTAGTGTATATATAAACTTTGCATGTGAGGTAGAAGAAAGAATAACTTAGTTTTTTTTAGACAATCTCTTTACCGTAATAAAACATTCAGTGATTTATTAATTCGTTTCAATAGTTCCATACAGATTCCCACAGACATAACCTTGTTATAAAATCTTATAAACACAGTGTTTAACAGCTATTCTCTCTACATCTCTTTTCACTCAGCTATTTGATAAAAATCATAGCATATTTCAAAGTATGGTTATCTCTTTAATTTCTTACACTCTATCACAAGAGATGTTTTTAACAAATAAAATAGATCCTACCAAAGAAATCACAGACCGTTTCAAAATGCCCACTCGTTTTTATCTGTTCTGTCAATGACAAACAAAGTTTCAAAGTCAAATATAAAATTCGAAAAATAATGAGAAACACGTTACACATTAAGATACGTTCAGTATTTACGTCAACATTTAGAATTTTAAACGTGTTTAAATCCAAAAACACTCTAACCGTTCTCACACGCTCGTGGGCCGTATATATAACATACTTGTAACATATAAACCGGGCACAGAACACAGGGAAGTTTCAGTTAGAAGTAGATATAGGCCCAGCATGGCCAAGCGTGTTAAGGCGTGCGACTCGTAATCTGAGGGCCGCGGGTTCGCATCCCTGTCGCGCCAAACATGCTCGCCCTTTCAGCCGTAGGGGCGTTATAATGTTACGGTCAATTCACTATTCGTTGGTAAAAAGAGTAGCCTAAGAGTTGGCGGTGGGTGGTGATGACTAGCTGCCTTCCCTTTAGTCTTACACTTCTAAATTAGGGACGGCTAGCACAGATAGTCCTCGAGTAGCTTTGTGCGAAATTCAAAAAACAAACAAACAACAAGATATAAGTTAACTTATCGACACGAGTCTTTTGTTTGATTGCACAGCCAAAATAACAACAACCTCTTACATCCAGAAAATTTGAACAAATCCAAGTTTTACAAATTTCATTCATTCGTGGGTAGGTTTACTTTAGAAATCCTGGAAACAGAAGCAACTTCATCTTTGTTTATAACTTTCAATATTATCATTATATCGTTAAGATAAATTATAATTAAAAAAAAACGTGGCAAAGATTTGTAACACGAGATAACTAACTATCTTAATCAACACATACGTTGCTGAAACTTATTTGTCTCTTTTGTTCGTTTTTTTCAGGAGCTGACAATATTAGATGGATGTACGAAGAAAGCGTTTCCTGGAGTTGATACGGATGAAATTGTTGATGTTATTTGCTCTGATCCAGATTCACGGACAATAATCAAAACAAGTCAGGTGAAACTCAACTTCATTGTCACTCAAAGATTAAAATCGAGTCACTATGTCAAAACAGAATATCTAAAAATAGCTAAGAAAAGCCCGGTGTAGAGATAGTTACTATCTTTAGGTTGGTTTTCTTGTTAGTTTAGATTCAAGGAAGTCAAGCGATTTGTTAGTGAGTTAATGAATGTTCTAGATATTTAGTTGGTCTATGTGTAGAACTTTCAGGATGGTGTGAGCAAAGTTTCAGAGCCTAGTGAGCTGTGAAAATTATATTAAAGGGATTTTAGTTGCTTCTACTAATTGTAGACTTGTGTATTTTATAAAGTTGCCAATAAGAGTTTTGGAAAGTGTGTAATAATATACGTCACTGATCAAATGACTTTTTTTTACAGTTTGATGTTCTTTAAACCAACTAATCAATAATTAATTGAGGACGTTCAAAGCAACCATATTCTACAAACCCTTAAGAGCTATAAGAATAACATCTTGATGTTTTGTTGTTTTTTAGCTACACTAGAAATGCGGATGCACAGTCGTTCCCAATTTTAAAATGACATACGAGAGGGAAGACATTATCTACTTGTCGGGAAGAATAATACGAACTAATCGTCCCTCCTGTGATTCTAAATGTGGAACGCTTTTCTCGTCGCAAAGGGACGCGAATCAAAAACCCACAGGTTCAGGTTTTGGGTGTGCTAACAAATAGGCTAGACTGGGTTTTTAGAGGGGAATCTAAAGAAATAGGACCTTGCCCCATACAGAGCAATGTGGGGTTACACTTTGTCCTTCAGTTACTTTTATGTTGTTAATTCAAGTTTCAATCATAATGGAGTTGGAACAACACTTAATTTTAAACAGGAGCGGTGTCTCTTTAAAAGCAAGGCTTAAATCAACTCCACTCGTGAGATTTATGGGCAAAGGTTGAATCATATGTCTCAATTTGTAGTTAGAGCCTTGAGATGAACACAGCAGAGATGATCCCTTTTGTAGAATTATGCTAAAAAAATACAATTAATTATTTCCACCCTATAGTTTATACTTGAGTAGAACACCCCTTGTGTCTTAAAAGCAACATGTTGTAGACTGAAAATATGGTGGACAGATAGTTTTAACATTTAACGTAAACCTAAACCCAAAGGGTGTTGTTCGGGTTTAAGTGTGAATTCTATATGAAATATATTTTAGAAAATTTCATATTTAACTGATCACGAATGTTTGCTTGTTTCCTTTGTTATTAGGCACAAAGCTACTCAAAGGAGGGCTATATGTGTTCTGCCCACCACTGGTATCGAAATTCGGTTTATAGCAGTATAACTCCTTAGACATGCCGCTGTGTCACTGGGGAGGATCCCATCAGATCTTGAGGCGGTTTGCAGTCACTTGTCAGGTCAGGTGGTTAAGGCACTCGACACGTAATCCGAGAGTCGCGGGTTCGTAACCCCGTCACACCAAACATGCTCGCCCTTTCCGCTGTGGGGGAGGTTATAAGTGACGGTCAATTTCACTATTTATTGGTAAAAGAGTAGCCCAAATTGGTGGTGATGACTAACTGTCTTCCCTCTAGTTTTTTACTGTTAAATTAGAGACGGCTATCGCAGGTAGCCCTCGTGTAGCTTTGCGCGAACTTCAAAACAAACCAAACCAGTCAATTGTCTGTGGAACCTGTATATAAAACAAATTTCTGTACATATGTTTGTGTATAGGAGATGTTATATTAGAAATTGAATGAAATGTTTATGTCTATTCCCAGGGTGAGCCATTAAGTTAAATATAAAACTGAAACTATTTGTTACCACTAGCATATAGTAGGCACTTACGTTAATCACAATAGTAACCACAATAGTAATCACAATAGTTATGTAAAGTGCTTGCAAAAATTTTTACTTTAATTTGAACTTCTTTCCTTTCAGTGGGCATCTTGTATAATAGAAAACACTAATGGAGTAACTAAGAAAGACAGCTTACCATATTACGTACAGGTGAGTTTCAGTTTTGCACAATTAATAATACATAAAGCATAATATATCAGTTTTAATATAATTATTAAGGTTTTAAAACACGTGGTGGTTCACGTGAATGAAGCGATTCTCGTACAGTACTGGCTGATTTACGCATGCTCTGTAAAATTGAAAATAGGTTGTGAAATGATATATATTGTTCTTGTATTTAGCCATGGAACAAAGCTCATATATTCGCACGCTTGTCTTTTAGAATTTTGATAATACTCAATAGAGTCATGTGACTCATCTGAGGTATAATGTATAAATGCTTAGATAGACTTTAGTCTCATCCGAAGTTTTATAACCCTTAATATATTAATTTTGAATTTACGTGTCAACTCTCACAATGTTGGTCTCATCTATTTTCTGTAGTCTTTAGTAAATCACTTTTGAACTTGAGGGTTAACGATCATGCCATTGTCTTTCTGTCTTATCTGGTGTTATTTTAAATAACAGTATAACACATTTTGAATTTATGTGATAACACTCACGCCATGGAAAGCAATATAAACACCATTGTGTTGGTGTAGATTTTCTGTATTATTTTTGAAATGTTAAACGTTTATTTTTACTTTAGGAATGCCAAAACGCAGTAACACCAACTACAATGAAAGTCACGCCGGTTGTTCTGGTAAGTTATGTATCAAATATCGTTACAATACAACTAATGTTCAACAAAACATGCTCCTGAAATAGCAGCATATTATGATAATTTTTTAAATAAAACTTCAGGTTTCTTCATTGATATTTTAGTTCGTGTGGTATTATTGCTGAAAATAAAAATTAGAAAAAATAATTCGCCATTTAACGAAAGACAAAATAATTCGAAACTATACTGTAGCACAACAATCAGTTCTAGATTTATGGCCTCAAAGGAGATCGTATATTTTCAATATGCTAACTATCAAAGATATATTAATAAATTGTATTATTATTGTCGATTAAAATTAATATTAAACATTCAAGAAGTTCTTGATTGTTTCGAGCTTTTTGATGAAGATTATGAGTTGGAGAATGCAAGGTAATTATTGTTGTGTTGGAACCTACTCAGTTGTTTGTTACTGAAAGCCAATAACTGTTAAAGAATTCAAGGTAATTATTGTTGTGTTGGAACCTACTCAGTTGTTTGTTACTGAAAGCCAATAACTGTTAAAGAATGCAAGGTAATTATTGTTGTGTTGGAATCTAATCAGTTGTTTGTTGGTGAAAGCCAATAACTGTTGGGGAATGCAAGGTAATTATTGCTGTGTTGGAACCTACTTAGTTGTTTGTTACTGAAAGCCAATAACTGTTGAAGAATGCAAGGTAATTATTGTTGTGTTGGAATCTAATCAGTTGTTTGTTGGTGAAAGCCAATAACTGTTGGGGAATGCAAGGTAATTATTGCTGTGTTGGAACCTACTTAGTTGTTTGTTACTGAAAGCCAATAACTGTTGAAGAATGCAAGGTAATTATTGTTGTCTTGGAATCTAATCAGTTGTTTGTTGGTGAAAGCCAATAACTGTTGGGGAATGCAAGGTAATTATTGCTGTGTTGGAACCTACTTAGTTGTTTGTTACTGAAAGCCAATAACTGATGAAGAATGCAAGGTAATTATTGTTGTCTTGGAATCTAATCAGTTGTTTGTTGGTGAAAGCTAATAACTGTTGGGGAATGCAAGGTAATTATTGTTGTGTTGGAACCTACTCAGTTGTTTGTTACTGAAAGCCGATAACTGTTGGAGAGTGCAAGGTAATTATTGTTGTGTTGGAACCTACTCAGTTGTTTGTTACTGAAAGCCAATAACTGTTAAAGAATGCAAGGTAATTATTGTTGTGTTGGAATCTAATCAGTTGTTTGTTGGTGAAAGCCAATAACTGTTGGGGAATGCAAGGTAATTATTGCTGTGTTGGAACCTACTTAGTTGTTTGTTACTGAAAGCCAATAACTGATGAAGAATGCAAGGAAATTATTGTTGTCTTGGAATCTAATCAGTTGTTTGTTGGTGAAAGCCAATAACTGTTGGGGAATGCAAGGTAATTATTGTTGTGTTGGAACCTACTCAGTTGTTTGTTACTGAAAGCCGATAACTGTTGGAGAGTGCAAGGTAATTATTGTTGTCTTGGAATCTAATCAGTTGTTTGTTGGTGAAAGCCGATAACTGTTGGGGAATGCAAGGTAATTATTGTTGTGTTGGAATCTACTCAGTTGTTTGTTGGTGAAAGCCGATAACTGTTGGAGAGTGCAAGGTAATTATTGTTGTGTTGGAATCTAATCAGTTTTTGTTGGTGAAAGCCGATAACTGTTGAAGAATGCAAAGTAATTATTGTTGTGTTGAAATCTAATCAGTTGTTTGTTGCTGAAAGCCAATAACTGTTGGGGAATGCAAAGTAATTATTGTTGTGTTGGAATATAATCAGTTTTTGTTGGTGAAAGCCGATAACTGTTGGAGAGTGCAAGGTAATTATTGTTGTGTTGGAATCTAATCAGTTTTTGTTGGTGAAAGCCAATAACTGTTGGGGAATGCAAAGTAATTATTGTTGTGTTGGAATCTAATCAGTTTTTGTTTGTGAAAGCCGATAACTGTTGGAGAGTGCAAGGTAATTATTGTTGTGTTGGAATCTAATCAGTTTTTGTTGGTGAAAGCCAATAACTGTTGGGGAATGCAAGGTAATTATTGTTGTGTTGGAACCTACTTAGTTGTTTGTTACTGAAAACCAATAACTGTTGAAGAATGCAAGGTAATTATTGTTGTCTTGGAATCTAATCAGTTGTTTGTTGGTGAAAGCCAATAACTGTTGGGGAGTGCAAGGTAATTATTGCTGTGTTGGAACCTACTTAGTTGTTTGTTACTGAAAGCCAATAACTGTTGAAGAATGCAAGGTAATTATTGTTGTCTTGGAATCTAATCAGTTGTTTGTTGGTGAAAGCCAATAACTGTTGGGGAATGCAAGGTAATTATTGCTGTGTTGGAACCTACTTAGTTGTTTGTTACTGAAAGCCAATAACTGTTGAAGAATGCAAGGTAATTATTGTTGTCTTGGAATCTAATCAGTTGTTTGTTGGTGAAAGCCAATAACTGTTGGAGAGTGCAAGGTAATTATTGTTGTCTTGGAATCTAATCAGTTGTTTGTTGGTGAAAGCCGATAACTGTTGGGGAATGCAAGGTAATTATTGTTGTGTTGGAACCTACTCAGTTGTTTGTTACTGAAAGCCGATAACTGTTGGAGAGTGCAAGGTAATTATTGTTGTCTTGGAATCTAATCAGTTGTTTGTTGGTGAAAGCCGATAACTGTTGGGGAATGCAAGGTAATTATTGTTGTGTTGGAATCTACTCAGTTGTTTGTTGGTGAAAGCCGATAACTGTTGGAGAGTGCAAGGTAATTATTGTTGTGTTGGAATCTAATCAGTTTTTGTTGGTGAAAGCCGATAACTGTTGAAGAATGCAAAGTAATTATTGTTGTGTTGGAATCTAATCAGTTGTTTGTTGGTGAAAGCCAATAACTGTTGGGGAATGCAAAGTAATTATTGTTGTGTTGGAACCTACTCAGTTGTTTGTTGGTGAAAGCCAATAACTGTTGGAGAGTGCAAGGTAATTATTGTTGTGTTGGAACCTACTCAGTTGTTTGTTACTGAAAGCCAATAACTGTTAAAGAATGCAAGGTAATTATTGTTGTGTTGGAATCTAATCAGTTGTTTGTTGGTGAAAGCCAATAACTGTTGGGGAATGCAAGGTAATTATTGCTGTGTTGGAACCTACTTAGTTGTTTGTTACTGAAAGCCAATAACTGATGAAGAATGCAAGGAAATTATTGTTGTCTTGGAATCTAATCAGTTGTTTGTTGGTGAAAGCCAATAACTGTTGGGGAATGCAAGGTAATTATTGTTGTGTTGGAACCTACTCAGTTGTTTGTTACTGAAAGCCGATAACTGTTGGAGAGTGCAAGGTAATTATTGTTGTCTTGGAATCTAATCAGTTGTTTGTTGGTGAAAGCCGATAACTGTTGGGGAATGCAAGGTATTATTGTTGTGTTGGAATCTACTCAGTTGTTTGTTGGTGAAAGCCGATAACTGTTGGAGAGTGCAAGGTAATTATTGTTGTGTTGGAATCTAATCAGTTTTTTTGTTGGTGAAAGCCGATAACTGTTGAAGAATGCAAAGTAATTATTGTTGTGTTGAAATCTAATCAGTTGTTTGTTGCTGAAAGCCAATAACTGTTGGGGAATGCAAAGTAATTATTGTTGTGTTGGAATATAATCAGTTTTTGTTGGTGAAAGCCGATAACTGTTGGAGAGTGCAAGGTAATTATTGTTGTGTTGGAATCTAATCAGTTTTTGTTGGTGAAAGCCAATAACTGTTGGGGAATGCAAAGTAATTATTGTTGTGTTGGAATCTAATCAGTTTTTGTTTGTGAAAGCCGATAACTGTTGGAGAGTGCAAGGTAATTATTGTTGTGTTGGAATCTAATCAGTTTTTGTTGGTGAAAGCCAATAACTGTTGGGGAATGCAAGGTAATTATTGTTGTGTTGGAACCTACTTAGTTGTTTGTTACTGAAAACCAATAACTGTTGAAGAATGCAAGGTAATTATTGTTGTCTTGGAATCTAATCAGTTGTTTGTTGGTGAAAGCCAATAACTGTTGGGGAGTGCAAGGTAATTATTGCTGTGTTGGAACCTACTTAGTTGTTTGTTACTGAAAGCCAATAACTGTTGAAGAATGCAAGGTAATTATTGTTGTCTTGGAATCTAATCAGTTGTTTGTTGGTGAAAGCCAATAACTGTTGGGGAATGCAAGGTAATTATTGCTGTGTTGGAACCTACTTAGTTGTTTGTTACTGAAAGCCAATAACTGTTGAAGAATGCAAGGTAATTATTGTTGTCTTGGAATCTAATCAGTTGTTTGTTGGTGAAAGCCAATAACTGTTGGAGAGTGCAAGGTAATTATTGTTGTCTTGGAATCTAATCAGTTGTTTGTTGGTGAAAGCCGATAACTGTTGGGGAATGCAAGGTAATTATTGTTGTGTTGGAACCTACTCAGTTGTTTGTTACTGAAAGCCGATAACTGTTGGAGAGTGCAAGGTAATTATTGTTGTCTTGGAATCTAATCAGTTGTTTGTTGGTGAAAGCCGATAACTGTTGGGGAATGCAAGGTAATTATTGTTGTGTTGGAATCTACTCAGTTGTTTGTTGGTGAAAGCCGATAACTGTTGGAGAGTGCAAGGTAATTATTGTTGTGTTGGAATCTAATCAGTTTTTGTTGGTGAAAGCCGATAACTGTTGAAGAATGCAAAGTAATTATTGTTGTGTTGGAATCTAATCAGTTGTTTGTTGCTGAAAGCCAATAACTGTTGGGGAATGCAAAGTAATTATTGTTGTGTTGGAACCTACTCAGTTGTTTGTTGGTGAAAGCCAATAACTGTTGAAGAGTGCAAGGTAATTATTGTTGTGTTGGAATCTAATCAGTTTTTGTTGGTGAAAGCCGATAACTGTTGGAGAGTGCAATTAATTTTTGTTGTGTTGGAATCTAATCAGTTTTTGTTGGTGAAAGCCGATAACTGTTGAAGAATGCAAAGTAATTATCGTTGTGTTGGAATCTAATCAGTTATTTGTTGCTGAAAGCCAATAACTGTTGGGGAATGCAAAGTAATTATTGTTGTGTTGGAATCTACTCAGTTTTTGTTGGTGAAAGCCGATAACTGTTGGAGTGTGCAAGGTAATTATTGTTGTGTTGGAACCTACTCAGTTGTTTGTTGGTGAAAGCCAATAACTGTTGGAGAGTGCAAGGTAATTATTGTTGTGTTGGAATCTAATCAGTTTTTGTTGGTGAAAGCCGATAACTGTTGGAGAGTGCAAGGTAATTTTTGTTGTGTTGGAATCTAATCAGTTTTTGTTGGTGAAAGCCGATAACTGTTGAAGAATGCAAAGTAATTATTGTTGTGTTGGAATCTAATCAGTTTTTGTTGTTGAAAGCCGATAACTGTTGGAGAGTGCAAGGTAATTATTGTTGTGTTGGAATCTAATCAGTTTTTGTTGGTGAAAGCCAATAACTGTTGGGGAATGCAAGGTAATTATTGTTGTGTTGGAACCTACTCAGTTGTTTGTTACTGAAAGCCGATAACTGTTGGAGAGTGCAAGGTAATTATTGTTGTGTTGGAATCTAACCAGTTGTTTGTTGGTGAAAGCCGATAACTGTTGGGGAATGCAAGGTAATTATTGTTGTGTTGGAACCTACTCAGTTGTTTGTTACTGAAAGCCGATAACTGTTGGAGAGTGCAAGGTAATTATTGTTGTCTTGGAATCTAATCAGTTGTTTGTTGGTGAAAGCCAAAAACTGTTGGGGAGTGCAAGGTAATTATTGCTGTGTTGGAACCTTCTTAGTTGTTTGTTACTGAAAGCCAATAACTGTTGAAGAATGCAAGGTAATTATTGTTGTCTTGGAATCTAATCAGTTGTTTGTTGGTGAAAGCCAATAACTGTTGGGGAATGCAAGGTAATTATTGCTGTGTTGGAACCTACTTAGTTGTTTGTTACTGAAAGCCAATAACTGTTGAAGAATGCAAGGTAATTATTGTTGTCTTGGAATCTAATCAGTTGTTTGTTGGTGAAAGCCAATAACTGTTGGAGAGTGCAAGGTAATTATTGTTGTCTTGGAATCTAATCAGTTGTTTGTTGGTGAAAGCCGATAACTGTTGGGGAATGCAAGGTAATTATTGTTGTGTTGGAACCTACTCAGTTGTTTGTTACTGAAAGCCGATAACTGTTGGAGAGTGCAAGGTAATTATTGTTGTCTTGGAATCTAATCAGTTGTTTGTTGGTGAAAGCCGATAACTGTTGGGGAATGCAAGGTAATTATTGTTGTGTTGGAATCTACTCAGTTGTTTGTTGGTGAAAGCCGATAACTGTTGGAGAGTGCAAGGTAATTATTGTTTTGTTGGAATCTAATCAGTTTTTGTTGGTGAAAGCCGATAACTGTTGGAGAGTGCAAGGTAATTTTTGTTGTGTTGGAATCTAATCAGTTTTTGTTGGTGAAAGCCGATAACTGTTAAAGAATGCAAGGTAATTATTGTTGTGTTGGAATCTAATCAGTTGTTTGTTGGTGAAAGCCGATAACTGTTGGGGAATGCAAGGTAATTATTGCTGTGTTGGAACCTACTCAGTTGTTTGTTACTGAAAGCCAATAACTGTTGAAGAATGCAAGGTAATTATTGTTGTGTTGGAATCTAATCAGTTGTTTGTTGGTGAAAGCCAATAACTGTTGAAGAATGCAAAGTAATTATTGTTGTGTTGGAACCTACTCAGTTGTTTTTTGCTAAAAGCCAATAACTGTTGAAGAATGCAAAGTAATTATTGTTGTGTTGGAACCTACTTAGTTGTTTGTTGCTGAAAGCCAATAACTGTTGGAGAGTGCAAGGTAATTATTGTTGTGTTGGAACCTACTCAGTTGTTTGTTGCTGAAAGCCAATAACTGTTGGGGAATGCAAGGTAATTATTGTTGTGTTGGAATCTAATCAGTTTTTGTTGGTGAAAGCCAATAACTGTTGGGGAATGCAAAGTAATTATTATTGTGTTGGAATCTAATCAGTTTTTGTTTGTGAAAGCCGATAACTGTTGGAGAGTGCAAGGTAATTATTGTTGTGTTGGAATCTAATCAGTTTTTGTTGGTGAAAGCCAATAACTGTTGGGGAATGCAAGGTAATTATTGTTGTGTTGGAACCTACTCAGTTGTTTGTTACTGAAAGCCGATAACTGTTGGAGAGTGCAAGGTAATTATTGTTGTGTTGGAATCTAACCAGTTGTTTGTTGGTGAAAGCCGATAACTGTTGGGGAATGCAAGGTAATTATTGTTGTGTTGGAACCTACTCAGTTGTTTGTTACTGAAAGCCGATAACTGTTGGAGAGTGCAAGGTAATTATTGTTGTGTTGGAATCTAATCAGTTGTTTGTTGGTGAAAGCCGATAACTGTTGGGGAATGCAAGGTAATTATTGTTGTGTTGGAATCTACTCAGTTGTTTGTTACTGAAAGCTAATAACTGTTAAAGAATGCAAGGTAATTATTGTTGTGTTGGAATCTAATCAGTTGTTTGTTGGTGAAAGCCGATAACTGTTGGGGAATGCAAGGTAATTATTGCTGTGTTGGAACCTACTCAGTTGTTTGTTACTGAAAGCCAATAACTGTTGAAGAATGCAAGGTAATTATTGTTGTGTTGGAATCTAATCAGTTGTTTGTTGGTGAAAGCCAATAACTGTTGAAGAATGCAAAGTAATTATTGTTGTGTTGGAACCTACTCAGTTGTTTTTTGCTAAAAGCCAATAACTGTTGAAGAATGCAAAGTAATTATTGTTGTGTTGGAACCTACTCAGTTGTTTGTTGCTGAAAGCCAATAACTGTTGGAGAGTGCAAGGTAATTATTGTTGTGTTGGAACCTACTCAGTTGTTTGTTGCTGAAAGCCAATAACTGTTGGGGAATGCAAGGTAATTATTGTTGTGTTGGAACCTACTCAGTTGTTTGTTGCTGAAAGCCAATAACTGTTGGGGAATGCAAGGTAATTATTGTTGTGTTGGAACCTACTCAGTTCTTTGTTGCTGAAAGCCAATAACTGTTGGGGAATACAAGGTAATTCTTGTTGTGTTGGAACCTACTCAGTTGTTTGTTGGTGAAAGCCGATAACTGTTTGAGAGTGCAAGGTAATTATTGTTGTGTTGGAACCTACTCAGTTGTTTGTTGGTGAAAGCCGATAACTGTTGGAGAGTGCAAGGTAATTATTGTTGTGTTGGAACCTAATCAGTTGTTTGTTCGTGAAAGCCGATAACTGTTGGAGAGTGCAAGGTAATTATTGTTGTGTTGGAACCTACTCAGTTGTTTGTTGGTGAAAGCCGATAACTGTTGGAGAGTGCAAGGTAATTATTGTTGTGTTGGAACCTACTCAGTTGTTTGTTGCTGAAAGCCAATAACTGTTGGGGAATGCAAAGTAATTATTGTTCTGTTGGAATCTAATCAGTTTTTGTTGGTGAAAGCCGATAACTGTTGGAGAGTGCAAGGTAATTATTGTTGTGTTGGAATCTAATCAGTTTTTGTTGGTGAAAGCCGATAACTGTTGGAGAGTGCAAGGTAATTATTGTTGTGTTGGAACCTACTCAGTTATTTGTTCGTGAAAGCCTATAACTGTTGGAGAGTGCAAGATAATTATTGTTGTGTTGGAACCTACTCAGTTGTTTGTTGGTGAAAGCCGATAACTGTTGGAGAGTGCAAGGTAATTATTGTTGTGTTGGAACCTACTCAGTTGTTTGTTGGTGAAAGCCGATAACTGTTGGAGAGTGCAAGGTAATTATTGTTGTGTTGGAACCTACTCAGTTGTTTGTCGCTGAAAGCCAATAACTGTTGGGGAATGTAAAGTAATTATTGTTGTGTTGGAATCTAATCAGTTTTTGTTGGTGAAAGCCGATAACTGTTGTAGAATGCAAAGTAATTATTGTTGTGTTGGAATCTAATCAGTTGTTTGTTGCTGAAAGCCAATAACTGTTGGGGAATGCAAAGTAATTATTGTTGTGTTGGAATTTAATCAGTTTTTGTTGGTGAAAGCCGATAACTGTTGGAGAGTGCAAAGTAATTATTGTTGTGTTGGAATCTAATCAGTTGTTTGTTGGTGAAAGCCAATAACTGTTGAAGAATGCAAAGTAATTATTGTTGTGTTGGAACCTAGTCAGTTGTTTGTTGCTGAAAGCCAATAACTGTTGGGGAATGCAAGGTAATTATTGTTGTGTTGGAACCTACTCAGTTGTTTGTTGCTGAAAGCCAATAACTGTTGGGGAATGCAAGGTAATTATTGTTGTGTTGGAACCTACTCAGTTCTTTGTTGCTGAAAGCCAATAACTGTTGGAGAGTGCAAGGTAATTATTGTTGTGTTGGAACCTACTCAGTTGTTTGTTGGTGAAAGCCGATAACTGTTGAAGAGTGCAAGGTAATTATTGTTGTGTTGGAACCTACTCAGTTGTTTGTTGCTGAAAGCCAATAACTGTTGGGGAATGCAAAGTAATTATTGTTGTGTTGGAATCTAATCAGTTTTTGTTGGTGAAAGCCGATAACTGTTGGAGAGTGCAAGGTAATTATTGTTGTGTTGGAATCTAATCAGTTTTTGTTGGTGAAAGCCGATAACTGTTGGAGAGTGCAAGGTAATTATTGTTGTGTTGGAACCTACTCAGTTATTTGTTCGTGAAAGCCTATAACTGTTGGAGAGTGCAAGATAATTATTGTTGTGTTGGAACCTACTCAGTTGTTTGTTGGTGAAAGCCGATAACTGTTGGAGAATGCAAAGTAATTATTGTTGTGTTGGAATCTAATCAGTTGTTTGTTGCTGAAAGCCAATAACTGTTGGGGAATGCAAAGTAATTATTGTTGTGTTGGAATTTAATCAGTTTTTGTTGGTGAAAGCCGATAACTGTTGGAGAGTGCAAGGTAATTATTGTTGTGTTGGAATCTAATCAGTTTTTGTTGGTGAAAGCCGATAACTGTTGAAGAATGCAAAGTAATTATTGTTGTGTTGGAATCTAATCAGTTGTTTGTTGCTGAAAGCCAATAACTGTTGGGGAATGCAAAGTAATTATTGTTGTGTTGGAATCTAATCAGTTTTTGTTGGTGAAAGCCGATAACTGTTGGAGAGTGCAAAGTAATTATTGTTGTGTTGGAACCTACTCAGTTTTTGTTGGTGAAAGCCGATAACTGTTGGAGAGTGCAAGGTAATTATTGTTGTGTTGGAATCTAATCAGTTTTTGTTGGTGAAAGCCAATAACTGTTGGGGAATGCAAAGTAATTATTGTTGTGTTGGAATCTAATCAGTTTTTGTTTGTGAAAGCCGATTACTGTTGGAGAGTGCGAGGTAATTATTGTTGTGTTGGAATCTAATCAGTTTTTGTTGGTGAAAGCCAATAACTGTTGGGGAATGCAAGGTAATTATTGTTGTGTTGGAACCTACTCAGTTGTTTGTTGCTGAAAGTTACTAGAGTTGAATGCTAATCATGTTCACTATTTATGTCCAATAAAAATATAATTTTATTCTTTACAAATCAACAAAACGTTTTGAGAAACACAACAAAGACCAAACAATACACAATCAGTGTCTCTAATTGCACTATTTAACATAAGACAAACAATACACAATCAGTGTCTCCAAGTTGCACTATTTAACATAAGACAAACAACACATAATCAGTGCTTTGCTCTGTCTTACACTGAACAAAGATATATATAACATAAGACGAAACAATGCTATCAGTTATTCTAATGACACTATAATGCACACAAGAGAAACTGTGAGGCGTTAGTTGAGAAGTAACATAACCAATAATTCCTCTGACATCGTCTTACATAAAAACGTGTTTAATATAAACTGACACAATGAATAATCGATGTAAGAAATGGAAGTGTGTTTTAGGTCTGGTTTGAGGTATAAAAATTCTGATTGAAAATTTTAGTTTTCTAAATGATTAAACAGATATTTCTCTGTATATTGAAGTGAATATCGTTTATCTTTTGTTACTGATATTACAGGATCTTGTGATCTATTATGTGTATTGGATAAAAGGATACATAATCCCCTATCCAGCCAGACTATCAATGCTTTAAGAAGTCCATGAAAATGTAATTTTGTTTATTGAATATTTTTATCTCTAATTCTTAATGATAAATATAACCTTTAAACTGAGATTCTGGGTAGTCTACAGTTTGTCATAGATCCAATAAAAATGCTTAGACCTATATGACGTATTAAGACGTCAGACGTAAGCAAGTGCTGACATGTAACAACATTCAGGACTTATTCTGCTAATGCCACTTGGACATAAACCAGGACATCATTGAATAACAGAATTATGCGCACACACTGTTGATCTTCAGCTCTTGTGGACATTCTATATGGTTTTATGTCAGGATAGGGAATACTCATGATGTTTCTCTTTAGAATGTAACAGAACTAAATATATAAAATTAAAATACGTGCAAAGTTAAAACAATTGCAAAATAAATAATTTGAATACAAATTTAAAATTGTCGCAAAATAAATAATTTGAATACAAATTTAAAATTGTCGCAAAATAAATAATTTGATTACAAATTTAAAATTGTCGCAAAATAAATAATTTGTTAAAAACAGGAACTAACCCTAAAAAGACTCTACATGATTCAATGTTCTTACTGTTCAGTCCAAAAAAGTGCTCTTATTAATTTTTCAGTCAATTTTTTTTTTGTAATTGAACTCTGTCCCGAATTACAAATGTTTGTACAAACAACTGATGAAGTTAAAGCATCATTTTTTTTCTTCTAATAGACAGCAAGAGCTCTCATCGTAAGGAACTTCTTTTGTGGTAAGCTCATGAACTTGCATTATTTTTAGGCCTATTTTAAAGAAGTAAGGTATCAAAGTGATGGCTTTTAGTTACGTCATTTATTGCAGTAATAACGTAGATCGATTAGGACTTTTAGTGTTGGCGTTTTCTTATTATGTAGGTCTATTTAAGCTCACATTAGAACTGTTAGTAATATCTTTGCTATGTAAGATTTTAAAAACTGTATTGATTCGTATTTGTTTATTACTTACCAAAGCTGTATATTCCAAAATAAAAACATCGAAAATAACAAGAATCAAAATAACCATAATAATGTCTCTGGTATAAAATAAATAGATACATTTACAGAATTTATAAAGCACATCACAATGTGTAAGTGTGACAAAAATTTCATTTATAACGTAATAAATGCTAATAAAAACTGACATAACTTAATATAGCATAAGTAATATACTTAAGTATACAGAAAAAGTACAAACAGACGACTAACTTATTTAAATAAAACATACAGGTCAAACATAGACAGATAATTAATGTAATTAAATAAAACATACAGGTCAAACATAGGCCGAGAACTAACGTATTTAATATATATATATGAAAAACAGGAACAAGTCAAGAACAGACAGGCACTTAACCTAAGTAAATAAAACATAGCTAGTTACACTTGAAATCGACTTCGGACGAAGTTAGTAGTAACATACAAGCCATATAAAAGAAGATTAGGCTTAATGAAAGCAATGCATTATTAATGTGATTTCCATATCATAAAGTGTGTGTAGAATATTGTACGGATAATTATTTAAGTTAACGTATTTAAAATTTTAACAGGGAACTGGAGCCGTTATGAATGTTTGAAACACGAAGCACCCACAGATGTGAGTATGAACATATCCATATCCTTTTTTCTTTATTTCCAAAATGTTTCATTGGTGTATAAAATAAAGATTATTTTAACCTATGACGGGATAGGCGTGGCCAAATGATAAACGTGCTTGGGCTATGAATTCGAGAGTTAATGGTTGTCTTGTCATTATCATAAAATAACGGGAGTAAGATGGTATAAAGAATTACTAATGTCGATACATCATATCTTTCTACACTTAACAGTGTGAAGAGTGGGAACAGGGGACAAAAATATAAATTCTGGCAGTGTGAGGGTCACCTATAACTAAGACAGTTTTGTTTTTCTAAGAGGGTAGTTGGCTTTTGAATGGGTTGCCTTTAGATGACGTAGAAATTTGTTTGTTTGTTTTGAATTTTGCGCAAAGCTACACGAGGGCAAACTGCGCTTGCCGTCTCTAATTTAGTAGTTTAAGACTAGAGGAAGGCAGCTAGTCATGACCACTTACCGCCAACTCATGGGCTACTCTTTTACCAACGAATAGTGGGATTGACCCTCACATTGTAACGCCCCCACGACTGAAAGGGCGAGTATGTTTGGTGCGACGGCGATTCGAGCCCGCGACCCTCAGATTACCAGTCGAACGTCTTAACCCACATGGCCATGCCGGGCCTGAGGTAGAAGCACTTCGCTAAATTTAATAGAATTTAAGAGAAAGCTTTATAAGTATATGAATGATAAGGGCTGGATTTAGGAATTTTTTTTATGTTACTTGAGTTTGGTATAGAGAATGGGACAGCCAAGATGGACCAATAGGTCCCGTGTTGTCTCAAAATATTCTATCATGTTAAAGTGATGTTTAATTATTATCAGTTGTATTTGAATCAGAACTAAGTATTAATTACAAGTACATTATTATTATATTTTAACTCCATTTATTTGTTAATCGTATACTGTAATATTTACAGGAGTGAACTTTTACGATAATTCAAATAGACCACAATAAAAACAATCAATAAATTTCTTCGCAGAATATGGTGCCCGGTATGGCCAGGTGGGTTAAGGCGTTCGACTTTTAATGTGAGGGTCGCGGGTTCGATTCTCCGTCGCACCAAACATGCTCGCCCTTTCAGCCATTGGTAAAAAAGTAACCCAAGCCGTCTCTAATTTAGTAGTGTAAGACTAGACGGAAGGCCGATAGCCCTCGTGTAACTTTGCGCGAAATTCAGAAAACAAAAACAAACACTTAGAATATGAAAATGAATCATTCTGAGGGTTAAATATATAAAGATAAAATTCAATTTTTGAAAATCTGGACCTTTGTCGGAACTAACAAGTTGTTATTTTATTATCAGAAACACCCAGACATTGTCATTCTATATTCCATCAGAAACACCCAAACATTGTCATTCTATATTCCATCAGAAACACCCAAACCTTGTCATTCCTTGTCCCATCAGAAACACCCAAACATTGTTATTCTTTGTCCCATCAGAAACACCCAAACATTGTTATTCCTTGTACCATCAGAAACACCCAAACATTGTTATTCCTTGTACCATCAGAAACACCCAAACATTGTTATTCTATGTTCCAGAATGGAACTTTTATGTTTGCGTATGTGAAAAGAAAAGTGTCTGTGTGAAACCTGATAACCAACACTGTACATGCTTTATCAGTCTGGGTAGACATTTTGTTATGTATAATACACTTACAGATAATTTTCATGGCTTTTTGAGATCCCAATGACGTAAGTCAGAAGATTACAACAAGTATATTGTTAACGCACGTATATGGTATTATACCAGAGCTTTCGATTGTTTTGACCACATAAACTGTTCATTGAAGAGTACAGGACTCAATAGAGGTCCTTTTGGTATTAAATCAATTAGCGAGGGGGAGGGTCTGTTGTTTGAGGCTATTGGTCTATATGTTATCCACTCTTTATGGGGATATAAAGATTCTTGGCAGTAAACTATATCATTGTATTGATATAAAGTTAGATGACAGTAGACTATATCATTGTATTGATATAAAGTTAGATGACAGTAGACTATATCATTGTATTGATATAAAGTTAGATGACAGTAGACTATATCATTGTATTGATATAAAGTTAGATGACAGTAAACTATATCATTGTATTGATATAAAGTTAGATGACAGTAGACTATATCATTGTATTGATATAAAGTTAGATGATAGTAGACTATATCATTGTATTGATATAAAGTTAGATGACAGTAAACTATATCATTGTAGTGATATAAAGTTAGATGACAGTAAACTATATCATTGTAGTGATATAAAGTTAGATGACAGTAGACTATATCATTGTATTGATATAGAGTTAGATGACAGTTCACTATATCATTGTATTGATATAAAGTTAGATGACAGTAAACTATATCATTGTATTGATATAAAGTTAGATGACAGTAGACTATATCATTGTATTGATATAGAGTTAGATGACAGTTCACTATATCATTGTATCGATATAAAGTTAGATGACAGTAGACTATATCATTGTATTGATATAAAGTTAGATGACAGTAGACTATATCATTGTATTGATATAAAGTTAGATGACAGTAAACTATATCATTGTATTGATATAAAGTTAGATGACAGTAGACTATATCATTGTATTGATATAAAGTTAGATGATAGTAGACTATATCATTGTATTGATATAAAGTTAGATGACAGTAAACTATATCATTGTAGTGATATAAAGTTAGATGACAGTAAACTATATCATTGTAGTGATATAAAGTTAGATGACAGTAAACTATATCATTGTATTGATATAAAGTTAGATGACAGTAGACTATATCATTGTATTGATATAGAGTTAGATGACAGTTCACTATATCATTGTATTGATATAAAGTTAGATGACAGTAAACTATATCATTGTATTGATATAAAGTTAGATGACAGTAGACTATATCATTGTATTGATATAGAGTTAGATGACAGTTCACTATATCATTGTATCGATATAAAGTTAGATGATAGTAGACTATATAATTGTATTGATATAAAGTTAGATGACAGTAAACTATATCATTGTATTGATATAAAGTTAGATGACAGTAGACTATATCATTGTATTGATATAGAGTTAGATGACAGTTCACTATATCATTGTATTGATATAAAGTTAGATGACAGTAAACTATATCATTGTATTGATATAAAGTTAGATGACAGTAGACTATATCATTGTATTGATATAGAGTTAGATGACAGTTCACTATATCATTGTATCGATATAAAGTTAGATGATAGTAGACTATATAATTGTATTGATATAAAGTTAGATGACAGTAAACTATATCATTGTATTGATATAAAGTTAGATGACAGTAGACTATATCATTGTATTGATATAGAGTTAGATGACAGTTCACTATATCATTGTATTGATATAAAGTTAGATGACAGTAAACTATATCATTGTATTGATATAAAGTTAGATGACAGTAGACTATATCATTGTATTGATATAGAGTTAGATGACAGTTCACTATATCATTGTATCGATATAAAGTTAGATGATAGTAGACTATATAATTGTATTGATATAAAGTTAGATGACAGTAGACTATATCATTGTATTGATATAAAGTTAAATGACAGTTCACTATATCATTGCATTGATATAAAGTTAGATGACAGTAGACTATATCATTGTATTGATATAAAGTTAGATGACAGTAAACTATATCATTGTATTGATATAAAGTTAGATGATAGTAGACTATATAATTGTATTGATATAAAATTAGATGACAGTTGACTATATCATTGTATTGGTATAAAGTTAGATGGCAGTAGACTATATCATTGTATTGATATAAAGTTAGATGACAGTAGACTATATCATTGTATTGATATAGAGTTAGATGACAGTAGAGTGTATCATTGTATTGATATAAAGTTAGATGACAGTAGACTATATAATTGTATTGATATAGAGTTAGATGACAGTAGACTATATCATTGTATTGATATAAAGTTAGATGACAGTAGACTATATAATTGTATTGATATAAAGTTAGATGACAGTAGACTATATCATTGTATTGATATAAAGCTAGATGACAGTTCACTATATCATTGCATTGATATAAAGTTAAATGACAGTAGAGTATATGACTGTGTTGCGGTTAAAGAGTTGTTAAGTGTTGTTAATGTATGAAAATCTTCTGTCGTTTCTCATCTCAGTATTTTGCTAACTGGGAACCCTGGGGATAATATATGGAAAGATTAAATCCGAATGTCGGTATGCGTGTACCATTCTCTGGGAGCTCTGAGGGTCCATATGAAGTTCGATCACAAGAGGTTAAGCCGTTCGACTGGTATAAGTGGACATACGTGCGCAAACGTTCAGAATTTTGTGAAATAATGATTGAAGTTAGAACCACTAGTTAACAACTTGTTAATACCTGAAATGTAATGAAGTTGTCTACGTCTACTATGGGATTGTCGTTATCAGGTCTCCTTCATTTGTCAATGGTAAGTTTAAAAGACTTCACCGTTGTAAGTTCGTAAACGTACCGCTGACCCAACGTGAGGCAAGAATAGTGCAGATAGCGCAACGTGTGGCTTTGCGTAAAGAAAAACAAACACTTTGTCTGCTCATGATATTATTGTTAAAGTTAACTGATCTTTATGTGTATTTTTTAAGATTATCTTGAATATTTTTCGTTGTTACTTACAGATAAACGTCAATCTTGAAAAATGAATAACAGTAAGAATTATATAACGTAATAAATTTAGTTTGGATTAAGTCAATCGGTTGTTTGTTTTGAATTTCACACAAAGCTACACGAAAGTTATCTGTGCTAGCCATCCCTAATTTAGCAGTGTAAGATTAGAGGGAAGGCAGTTAGTCATCACCACCCACCGCCAATGAATAGTGGGGTTAACCGTTACGTTGTGTACATCAGAATATCGCTTGAATGAACAGAAATTTGTTGTTATAAACCAAATAATTGGCCACATTACTTTTAGCTAAACACTTTTTAGAAATTAAATAAGAAACTGATTGGTTAGACAATAAAATACTTTATACTGATTACAACTTGTAAAAGTAATTCATCGTAAGAGGATCGATTGAAATGTAACCTTTCCTTCATTTTCCAACTAAGTTAACACTGTATAATTACGAACCAGTTGTTATTCCAGTGTAGTTTGTATACATTTCCCAACTAGGTTAATACCTGATGATGGTCAACATTTAAAGTGTTTGAACCTGTGTATTGTAAGTAAGGAGCTTCTGAATCTTCGAACAAAAATTTTAGTTTGGCTTGAAACAATTCCATGCATTTCACTTGTCCATAATATTAATTCAACGCTTTAGTCCTTCTTACGTCTAAGCATTTTATTTTTAAGGAAAACACCAAAGTACCAGAAATTTAAAACTATGCTTATTAATCTGTTTCGTATAAATTATCAAAGATATTTATCAACACTTTCCAACTGTAACTGTAACTTCCTAACGGTTATCATGACTGTCTTAGTTTTAGTTAACCATAATGGGTTCTCCAAACTCTACGGATCACGTTGATTAAACTATGTAACACAAATTTTGTTCCTGGATAGTATGTGTTATATCTTAATTGCTTATGTTGTAAAACTACAGAAAATGGACATTATTCCCTTCAAACTTTGCTTTTGTGACCTGTATAATGAAATTTAGAAATGAACCTATTTTCTATGTAAAAGCGGGCAAATTTGCACATTTTTATTTACATAAGGTCTGAATAAAACAACATATGAATCAATATTTAAATGTGTTTATACCAAAGTTATATAAAAATGTTTAGAAGTGAATAGTTTTTCGAAATTTGCGACTGCAATGTAAACCACTTTCACATATCAGCCCCCAAATATAGATTCCCATCATGTTTTCGTTATACGCTCCCAGGTCACAAAAGCAAAGTTTGAAGGAAAAAAATAGGTCTTTTCCATTTACTTTAGACATAAGCAATTGGGAAATAACACTTTCTTCCCAGGAACAAGAAAAAGTAAAAATTATGTTACATAGTGTTATTAACTATCTATTTAATATAGTCACGTACTTAGGTTTAAAGTACGTATGATAAAGTTGTGGCAGTTGGATATCAACGTTGTAAATGGTAGTAGCTATAAATGCAGTGATTCTTGATTACGAGAAATCCACTTGAAATACAAATGTATCTTAGAACGGTTGGTATGGGTATTAACACTTTAATTGATAAGGAGAGAACAACGTTTCGACCTTCCTAGGTCATCTTCAGGTTAAGAGAGTTTGAATGTGACCGATAACCAACAACCTATTTTTCCAAGTAGAACTGAAAACATCTATTTCCCTGAAACATCTCAGAACAGTATCTTAAACAACTTTTTCAAATAATTTTTACACAAAACTATCAACATAATTTCACAGAAAATAAATCTAAAAAAACAACCTCACACAAAAATATATTAATTCTATAAACAACCTAAAATGAGACAACAACATCAAAATACTAAAAGCAGATAAAGGCAATGCTATAGTTGTAATGAACACAAATGAATGCATTTAAAAAAAATGAACAACATCTTATCAGATACAAAACAATTTAAACTATTAAACACAAATCCAACAAAAACACATGAAAAGCAGTTAAACAAAATGCTACTACAAATGAAAAAAACAACCAGCATAATATCAGAAAACATTTATTCTTACCTACGAAAGAGCGACTCACGCACACCACAATTATATGGCACCCTTAAACCTCACAAACCTGATTGTCCACTACGACCCATAACGTCGGCCTACGAATCATTTAACTACAACCTCGTTAAGTATATAGCGTAAGCATTTTATAAATATTTGACATCAGCGGGCTCCTTTTACAAAGACTCTTTCAACTTTAAATATATTTTTAATCAACTGAATCATAAAGCCTTGTTGGCCAGTCTTGATGTAACCTCCCTCTTCACAGAAGTCCCAACAACTGAAGCCTGCAAGATAGTTTCAGAACTTTATATCCAAGACTCCAACCCATTTATACACATCTGCAGCAACCATTATAGAATTCATTACCACCAAAACTAACTTAATGTTCAATAATCAAAACTTCCTGCAGATAAATGCCCTAAGTATGTGGAATCTCGTGTCGCCAGTTCTAGCCAACATTTTTATTTCACAGATTGAATCACAAGCTATCAATTCAGCATTACACCCATCACTACACTGGTACAGGTAATTTAGTGATAAAATTGCTGGATTCACATGTACACAACACACACTTGCTTTTCCAGTCACGTTAACCTGATATACCCTAACATTAAGTTCACCTGTGAACAGGACAAAAAACTAACCAAGTAGCATTTCTTAACCTCAAAATCACTAGAACTGATACACAATTCAAAACAGCAATTTACAGAAAAATGACCCATACTGGATTATACATTCCCTGGGACTCAGCACATGAAACAAAACAAAAACTCAACATATTAAGAAACCAAATAAACACAGTCATAAAACTATGTTAACCTGATAAAATTAACGATGAAATCAACAAAATAAAACAACACTTCATCAACATCAACAAATTTTCTGAAAAACCGTGGTAACTTTAGGTGTGGTAACTGGAAACTTTCTGTCGATATAGTCGACTAGGCCCGGCATGGCCAAGCGTGTTAAGGCGTGCGACTCGTAATCTGAGGGTCGCGGGTTCGCATCCCCGTCGCGCCAAACATGCTCGCCCTTTCAGCCGTGGGGGCGTTATAATGTGACGGTCAATCCCACTATTCGTTGATAAAAGAGTAGCCCAAGAGTTGGCGGTGGGTGGTGATGACTAGCTGCCTTCCCTCTAGTCTTACACTGGTAAATTAGGGACGGCTAGCACAGATAGCCCTCAAGTAGATTTGTGCGAAATTCAAAAAACAAACAAATACTCGACTAGTTTTAACGTTGTGCACGAGAATAGGAGAGAATACGCCATGACTCTTTTTTGACGTTTGAATTTAAGACACAAGCATTTGAAAAGAGAATACGTCTTTTAACGCTAAGTTCTGATAATATTTTGGAATTTTGAATGTTATTTCATTTTATTATTTTTATCTTTAGAAATTAGAGTTAAATAACAAAAATTAATGAGATGTAGTAAGTTTAAGCCCTGAAATAGTAGGTATAAGTTCTTAATTTAGTTTTAGTTGTATAACATACAGTATAACATTAAATTAGGCTTAGTACCGGTAGTAGCTCTTAAGGTTTAGTTATAATTCAACTTGCAATGAGTTTGTAAAATAAATTAAATACGTTGTGTTTTTTGTAATAAATACAGTATAAAACTAGCTATTGTCAAAATTATGTTTTTAACAGTGTTAAACAACAGGCTACTGGTGTTTACTTATTGTATCGAGTGTGTATTTTAAATTCTAAAAATAATACAATGGTTAAGACTAGTTCGGGGTTGAGCAATCACAGTTTCCAATACATAAAAACGAATGTATATTATTTCGTAACTCTGGACTACTGAGCACTTTTAAAGAATCTAGTGCAGTGAAGCACCGTTAAGCCGCGGTATTTGGGGGGGGGGGGTCAACCTGCTTAACCGCGGCTTAAACCTTTGTTGAAAATTGAGGAAGTTACTGGTACATCATCATCAATGGAGTGATTTCTATTGGGTTTGTGGCCAATATTTATACAATTCCACAAAAATATCGGATTATCGAATTAAAAATAATACTTTAATTATTGATCACTTTTTTCACGGATTTACCGCTGATTAACTTCAATGTATGGAGAGGTGTGATTCGGTAACAATGGCGGCCTCCATAAAACTGACATAGAGAGCGGATAAGGTAGATTAACGGTCGAATTCTATTGTAATATATTTTATTTATTTCCCAAATTAAAGCAAATCCTTTTTAAATATCCCCTTGTAGTTGTAAAGCCAGGATTAAATTCGTAAGCCGCGTTTTTACCCGTTCTTAAATTAGCGGTGACAAGTCTTGCTACAGCAGCTTAAGCGATTTCGCGGTTTACTGGTACGCGGCTTAATGGCGCTCCACTGTGCTGAGGATATTCAATTTATGTGTGTAGTTTGAAAGTTGGGGGCTATCCTTAACTAAAGCTGAGAAAATAAATAAAGAGAACTATAAACTAGGAAATGACAGTGGGGCCCTAAGAGGAGCCTAAACTTTTACGTGCGAGGGAGACATAGCTAAGACTAACGATGACATTCATAAAGTTAGAAAACGTAGTATTAGGGTTAAAAGTAGTGAACTTAACTGTAAAGACCCTATTCTATTGAGTAACAGATTTCAGCTCTTAGTTTATGTGGATGAGGAAGTATTGGAGAGAGGGAAAGGAATAGAGAAGGATATGGATTATGAACTTAAAGAGGTTATAGGTGAGTCCTTGACACAGCATGTAGATAGAATAGTCTGTGGGGTAAATAGGGAGAAAGTAAGATTATGCTACCCTGGGGAATATCTGAAAGATATAACTGACAGAGTAAGAGGTACAATAAACGGAACTGGCAAAGATGCAGTATTTGATTAATAGGCACAAGGGGTTGATAAAAACCGTGTCAGTGGTATTGTCAAGAATTAATTGTGGAGATAAAATTTTGAGTGGGTAACTATGAATAAATGCTAGGCTGAAATTAATATGTAAGATTGGGCAGGTTAGCTGGTTGGATTTGTGGGATTGTTCAGTGGGAGGAGGGAACTTTTGGAATGAATGATGTACACTTGAGTAGGAAAGTGCCTGGCATGTTTACAAGGGCAATTAACTTGTCCATAAGGGAAGTTTTATACTAGGATAATATAGTGGTGAGGGTAAAGATAAATCAAATGAAACAAAACTGAGATGTAGAGGAAAGTTTAACACAGAAAACTGGTAGAAAAATAGGCTTACTTGTTACTATTGTAATTCTAGAAGTATAAAAAATAAATAAATTACTTTATGAAAATTGTAACAGTAAAATATTTTGGTACAATGGAAACAACTGAAACCTAGTTAAATACAGATGATTTTAACAACAGAAATTTATTTGAAGTGCTATAGGTTATTTAATAGAGACAGAACAGTAAAGTGAGGGGAAGAAGTGGCTCTATATATGTAAAGATTTCAGCTGTTAGCAAAGTCATAATTATGGGTGATTTTAAATTTAGACACATTGATTAGGACATGGTAGAGTCAAACCATGAGGAAGAAAAGGTTTTGGAAACTTTTAAGATGAATTTCTTTACCAGCTGAACAAGGAACTTATCAGAAATGCTATTTTAGATTTATTGTTAACTTCTAATACAGAAATGGTTGAGAGGGTGGAAACTGGAGAACACTGAGGTATAAGTGACCATTGCTTATTAAGTTTTGTGTTTTCTTGCATGTGGAAATGAGGAATAATGATATTTTGATTACAAACCTTTCATGAAAAACAAATTTTAAGGAGATGAAACAACAATTATCTGTTGTAAATTGGGTAGCTGAGTTATTTAGAGACATTGAGCAAATGTGGAAATTTTTTTAATATTCAATATTCAAAACAAATATATTACATGAAGGAAGAAATGGATAGCTACAAGTAAGAAAACCAAGTTGACTCACAAAGGGTAAAAGAGATAAAATTAAAGAAAAGTATCACAAACTTAAGAAATTTAAATTGATTGTTATTACAGAAGATTCTAGAAGACCAAAATGGTCTGCAAAATAGAAAATTATGACATCCAAATACATAAAAGTCGTAAATAATTTTTTGAGAGATAAGTTAACTAATTGGATAAAAAGAGTGGCTTCATGGAAGAAAGCAGAGGGTTGTGATAAATAGAGATCATTCAAAGTGGATTAATGTTTCAAGTGTTCAGGGTTCAGTCTTGGGATTATTGCTCTTTTTTATTTTTACATCAATGACACAGATGAAGAAGTGGTGAATAAATTACTTGAATTTGCTGATGACATCAAGGTCTTTGGTGTTGCTGGCTGTGAAGAGGATGCTGTTGATTTATCATAATTTAAATTATAAGTCATATGTGGATGGGAATATCCTTAACAGTATCATAAAAGAAAAGAATCTTGATGTAAAGGTTCATCAGTCTCTTAAGCTATCTAAGCAATGTGCTGTTGGTAGTGGTAAGGGCAAGTAGGATTTTAGGTTATATGTACAGAAATATTGAATACAAGTCAAAAGAGGTTATAATTTCATTGTATAGGTTGCTGGTTATGACACATTTGAAGTATTGTGTTCAGCCTTTGGAAATACATTGAACTGTTGGGTTACCAAAATGATACTTGAGATGGAAGGGTAAATATATTTGAGATATTAAAATTCTCAAAATTGTTTTCTCTTGAAAAAAATAGGAGTTAGAGAGGATCTTATTGAAGTGTAAGATTGTAAAAGGCATTGATAATGTTGATGCATCAACATTTATCACGCTTTACATTGAGAATTATGCAAGTAGGAGACACAAATATAGATTTAAGCAAGGTACAAGCTGTCTTCAACTAAAGCAGTTTTATTTTTCAAATAGAATGGTTGCCTTTGAATGTTGTGGGAGCAGTGAATTTGAGTGAGTGTATAGGGAATATTACTGGATAAATGAGTACTAAGTGCTGGGTTTAATTTCTTTAATAGTTTTAGTTTGGCATAGAGGATTGGACAGGTAAGATGGACCAATAGGTCCCTTGTTGTTTCCACGTGTTATGTTAATAAGTTAATTTCAATTGATTCAGTTGTTACCCTCCTCAAAGATAGGTGTATAAGTAGCATCTAATTACATCATTAAGAATTTAATAAGAAAACAAACAAGGGGAACTCTGTCTAACATTTTCCTTTTCATAATATTTACATCCTTAACGAGTACCCTGAGCTTGTTTAAAATAAATAACAAGCCACTTTCAGTGTAATAGACCATTATTACTACTTTGAAGTTATTTAACTACTTATACTTTCTTCTAAATTATTACCTATTTTCAAGTAATCATTAATAACAAACTGTTTTCAAGAAACTTTTAATAAACTGTATTCAAGAAACCCTTCAAAGGAAACTGTTCTCAAAAAACTCTTAATAAAAAACTGTTTTCAAGAAACCGTTAATAATAATATTTGTGATATTATATATATATATATATATATAATTCATATTAATTTAATTATTCATAAAATTGCAGGTGCAGACTATCTTACTCTCATGCAGTGGACTGGCGGATGAGGACCTTAAAGAAACATTATGTTCTCTAGAAGACGATCACAATCAGTTCACCAATGAGGTATTTTTAAATATTCTAGTCAATTTTCTATTGTATGTATAGTGTTTGGAGTTATTTTCTCACAAGGGTGAACCTATATTTACATAGGAGTTTAAGAATGTTCAGGATTACTGTGGGGAATAAAAGCCAATCAAAACACTCTTCATATAATATACCCTCCACCACTATAAGCAACCTATTCTTGTCCAAGGTTACTTATGAAGGATGAAATTCCTTGAAACTGGTATAAGTCAGTGGAAAGTATGAATGTAATAAGAGTGTTGTGTCTATACTTATGTATTTATATTAATGTTTGTGTTGTACAGTTCTCACATATTCTTTTCTTAACGTTATACCACCAGTGTTAGATTATAGAAGTTTTTCTTGTTTGCTTTTTTTTGGCATACATTCGAGTACAAGTGATAGTGGTCCCTTTATACGCAGGGCACCTGTAACTGTACCTACTGCACATTATAGTTCGGTTTATGTTCAGAGTTAGACATAACGGTCATAAAACCTTGAGTGATGTGGATATCAGAACGTATTAGAATTCCATCCTTGTAACCATGACAACATCAATGTCTAACAGATGTAAAAGGTACAGTGTTTAGTTACTGTTAGTTAGGCAAATGTAAAGAATTAAAACTTTCTGATACAAATAGAAAATTTGATATTTCACCAATATATCAAGGAAGAAGTTTCACATTTCATGATTAACATTTTCAGGTTGTCTTAAACATTGCCATAGTACACCTGATAAGAATAAAATTTAACAGACACATTGTATGTATATGATCTATTGGAAAGACAGTGTACTGAAAGATTCAGTGATTTTTGGTTTTAATTAAATAATTATAATAAGCCCATAGAAACATTCTAAATGTAGGCCAACTGAAACCTATCCTCTTCTAACATTTAGGAGGTTCTTATACGTTGTTTTAAAATGCAACAAAATTGAAACCACTGTCTTAAGTCACATTGACTTCCAATTTAAGGTATCAGTTTTTTTGTTGTTTTTTTTGTATTTACATAAAAATTAAAATTCTTGTTGCCAAACTGGTTGGTTATTTGGTGCCATAGTCCCTTGCTGGGTCAGTGGTAAATTTACCGATTTACAACTTAAAAATCTAGGGTTAGATTCTTTGTGGTGGATGCACTAGCTGGTCCAGTGTGGCTTTGTTCTAAAACAAATAAACTATGGTGTTCACAAATGTTGAAAACTGTTAGTTGTAAAGTCATCATTCCCTGCTGGTACAGCAGAAAGTCTATGGATTTACAATGGTATAATCAGGGATTCAATTCCCCTCAGTGGACTCAGCAGATAGCCCAATCTAGCTTTGCTATGTGACTGGAATTGGAACCTGCAGCCCTTACGTTACAAGTCAAATGCCTTTGTCACATGGCCATGCTGGGCCTATTTGGAGAGTAAAATGGATTAGTTTGAATCAACTTTTTAAGGCTTTACTAAACATGTTAACAGAAATTGAAAGTTTTTTGCAAAATGTTTTGATTATTTTTTGAGAATTCAATTTGCTTCAATTTAAATGTCTTCTAAAAATTACAGCAAAAAATTGCAATTTTCAGCTCTTCATAATTTCACATTCCTATTATGTTGCCCTTAGTCTTAGCTATTAATTGAAAATCTACTAAAATAAAAACATTTAATGTTATTAGGGTGTTTATTTCTTGTATTTAGAATGTATGTAATTTTGTATATCTTTGAATTTTCCTCCTTTTATACATTTTTAAATTACCGCTTGTGTTAATTTTAATAGATTTTGAGTTTATACAGAAAATAAACTAATTTTACCGTGTTGCTTGGTTTCATTGTAATATAAGAGTTATTTTAAAGTTTACGTATTCAAGTTAAGTTAACTCTAATTTCACTCCAATGACTAACCACATTTATAATCCAATGAAGTGCTAGGATTTTAAATTTAGGATTTACCACTTATCACTTGATCTATTCTAGTGGGTGAACTGTGTTAGAAATGGAGTTTTAAGGACTTGGGCAGATCAACCAAGTACATTTCTGCAGGTAGGAATTTGCTAATTAGAAAAATCATGTACCTTTGTGTCATGTTTTCATCTCAGAGTCTTGTGTTAAATCCAGTTTTGCTACACTAAAATAATTATTCATTGGTTTTATACATGCTAGTCTATGAAAACAATGTTTACTATACCGTAAGTATTACAATAGGAAGGTTTTGAGTTACTACCATTTGTAGCGACGTTAATCTGATAAAATAATAACAAACCTAAAATTACAGACTTATGATACACTGAGTAGTTAATAACTGAATCTAAATTACACACTTATGAATACACTAAGTAGTTGATAATTGGACCTAAAACTATAGACATGGATACACTAAATAGTTGATAACTGAACCTAAAATTACAGACATGGATACACTAAATAGTTAACAACTGAACCACAAGTATATTCATGTGGATACACTAAATAGTTAATAACTGAGTGTAAAATTACAGTCATATGGAGACACTAAGTAGTTAACAATTGAACCTAAAAATATGGATTTATGGATACACTAAGTACTTAATAACTGAACTACAAGTACAGTCTTGTGGATACATGAAGTAGTTAATAACTGAACCTAAATATATACGGACGGACTTATGGATACACTAAGTAGTGTGTATTCATTGCAATCTTTGTTTTTCTCTTCTTATGAAATGTTTAGTTCATTATGAGCCGTTTCATTTTTGGTTTTCCAACAGCAAAATGATAAAGCAACTCTTTTCACAATGTAAAGATTTAGAAATGATAAATATGAATAAAGGTATACGTAGATGTTACCCAGTATTTTGTATTAGTAAAAAAATGTTAAGTGGCAACTTTCTCTTCTATTTTCACCAATGTTGTGTTTTGTTTTTTTTTATATATGTTTTAGTTTCAATGAAACGTTTAGTATGTAATTACGAAAATCAGTAGTACTGAAATTTGATCTTGTTAAGTTTCTTTTTTTCCATACTTTTCAGAAATGTGCAGCATAGCGGGACGGAAAGAAAGAAACTACTAATTCTATAAAATATATTCTTCCATTTCCTGAATATTGTTTTGGTTGTCTTTTCAAAATGAAGTTATGGGTTAGTGAACAAACTAGATTGTATGTTAACTATTGTAAAGAATATCCAAAACTGGAGTTCAGTATAATAAGATAAAAATGAAATTCTGTATTTACATGAGTAAGGTTCACATTATCTATAAATAAATTTTCATTTTAATCATTCTTCAGGAATAATACTTTATTTTACTGATTTTTACTTTAACACAGTTGTTTTATAGTTCTTATGAAACTAAATGGATTAATTATCAGATTATGTCTACGTAACTTGTAGTTATTTTAATGTAATTTTATTTAATATACCAATACCAGTTATAAAGTATATTTGTTTTTAAATAATTCACAACTTTAGTTATTTCTTACACAAATAGTGTCACCCAAACCAGACTTTTGTTATAATAGTTGTAAAGTTTCATCATATTGTTAAACGCTAAGTTTTTGTAACACTAAAGTTTGAAGTTTGATCCTGGAGACAGAGACAACGCAGAGAAAATATTTTGCAGTTTTGAATTTAAATGAAACTAAACAAAATGATAAAAACCATTAAGATGGAATACAATATATTTTCTTCTTGCTTATTAACTTTGATAATAACATCTCAGTGAACATTTATGAGATATGATGTCCAAGTTTGATTATTGTTTTGTTGAAGGTACTTAATAAGATGCAAGATGACCTGTATAGAGAAGGATAGAGCAAATCACGTGTTGAATACTTAAGATAAACTTAAAACACGTGAAGAAACACCAGGTTTCTGTATTGTTTACTAAAAGTATACTGAGTGTCCGTAAATTGTTTTTTTTAATTTCGCACAAAGCTACACGAGGGCTATCTGCACTAGCTGTCCCTAATTTAGCAGTGTAAGACAAGAGGGAAGGTAGCTAGTCGTCACTACCTAGCACCAACTCTTGGGCTTCTCTTTTACCAACAAATAGTGGGATTGATCATCACATTATAATGCCCTTACGGCTGAAAGGGCGAGCATGTTTGGCGCAACAGGGATTTGAACCCATAATTTTCAGATTACAAGTCTAATACCCTAACCACCAGGCCATTCCTGAGCATGGAAAATTATGTTAGCATAATTGTTTACTCATTTTAAAATTATATATTAGCATAATTTCCATACACCAATTTAGTGCATGGTGGATCACAAGGGAAACTACATAGGTAAAGATTGCAAATCTCATCTTGAAATCATAAGATAAACTTAAGACATGACAAAAAATAAGGCAGCACCTTAATTTTTTTTTGTCTGTCCTAAAAATGTGTGATGCATCTTGCTATCTAAATGCACAATGTCTGCACTTCATTTCAATGGATATAAGTAAAAGGTGAATATAAATACAGTTTAGTAGACATTTTGTACAGCAACATATTAAAAGCTTATAAAGGTTTTTTAAAGAAGTCTAATGTTAGGTTGCAGGATTAAGTACGATAAAGTTTATCCCTAACTTAGCAAAAGGAAAAACGTGCAGTGTTAATTTATCTGTTTATCGAACATTTGCCATACTCAATAAAGGCTCAACAACCGTTAGGTCTAAAACAAGTGAACTTCTATATTTCAGTTTATGCTATTAAAATTCTTTTATATTATTCCATAAATCCAGTATGTATAGAAGTGACATTGCAATAATACTGTTATTTATTTGCATGGCAGTGAATGTTTAACACTGTCAGGGAAGGAAAACGTATATAACATTAACACAGAGTCCAGCCTCACACTGTTCTGAAGCTACATTATTTAACATTGTAAGGGTTGAAAACCAATGTGCACTTCATTTCAACTCGAGGTCTGGAAATTCAAAATCTTGACTCCAGTTATTTTTGAAAGAAATGGCCTTCAAAATATTTATAACTGATATAGTGATGGAACTGTTAGTGGTTAATTATGAAGTTGTTGTTTTTAAATATAAACTCAAGTAAACTTTGAACTTGTATAAAAATCTCACAAAACTAAGCCAATCAAATCTAAAATCCTAACTCTTTTGACATTTATGGATGCAAAAGAGGTCAGTAAATTTTGTTAAGTTTGTCACCATGGCTAAAATTGAGACTCTCAGTACAGTATTTGTAAATATGCCTAAAGATATACATGTAAGTTAGCCTCATTATAAATCAAAGACAGGAGATAAAGGTGGAGTTGCATATGTTATGTCTGTTGTCCATTCTTAATGAGGCTTAGCATAACCAGGTGGTTAGAGCACTCAACTCGTAATCTGAGGGTCATGGGTTTGAATCCCTGTCAACAAAACATACTCGCCCTTTCAGTTGTGGGGGCATTATAATATGATGGTCAATCCCATTATTCATTGGTAAAAGAGTAGCCCAAGAGGTGGTGGTGGTGGGTGGTGATGACTAGCTAGCTTCCCTTTGGTTTCACACTACTAAATTAGGGATGGCTAGTGCAGATAACACTGCACAACAATTTTTTGAAAAATTTTGCTTCCTGAAAAGTTTTGCTGGTTGTCACAGGTACCTGGTGGGTATGCACAAATATAGTTTTGTTTTTTTCTTCATCACGTACGAACTCTGAGAAATAGACAGTTAACTGTTTACTGGCAATAACATATTTAATTGCATTTATGTTTCTAATACGCTATTAAGTTCAACATAATTAAGTGTTTTGCTCCTGATTTTCGTTTGTATTCAATGTCCGGTGCATCACGTTGCAGTGTTCAACAGTAGTCAGCAAGCATTGATGGATTCCAGTTGCCCTGATATCATTTTTCCATTGTAGCATTGTCCTGGTGAAAACTGAATATTTTGATGAAACGGTACGTGGTGGGCAAATTTGGATGTGATTTTCGTGATCAGCAGCCAAAATCCTTTGAGGAACACCCAACAGTGTTCAAGAAGCAAAAACTTTGTTGTGCAGTATAACCCTTGTGTAGCTTTGCGCAAAATTCAAAAACAAACAGTTTTTATTGAGGGTAGTTTAAATTAAATGATATATTTTGCTGTCCTGTCATGAGGTATGGTTGATATACTCCAATTAACCTACATTATTTAACCTCCCAAGAGTTGCAATATAAATGAAATATGGTGCATTCAACTTTAAGTTGCATTCTGTTGAAAATTCAACTCAAGTATATAACATGCCTTTTTTAAAAAAAAAGTAAAATTGTATTTTTCTGAATAAAACTGGTTGAATTTGACATTTTTCATGAGGAACATGTGATGTTTGATAATAAGTGTTATATTTTGAAAAAACAAACATTTGGGGTAAAGTCCAATATTCAATCCTTGGTTGATTGTGAGCCAACAGTTTTATAATTTCTTTGACTTGATGTTTTACATATAAAAGAAAATTAGAACTTATATATGTAGTAAGTGTTTTTACTGAAATAAATAGAAGTGTGGAGATTTTTAATATCTGATATGTTTTCTGCAAACAACAAACAAAATCGTTTTGAATCTTGTGTTTTTATAACACAGATTATTAAACAACAAACAAAATCGTTTTGAATCTTGTGTTTTTATAACACAGATTATTAAACAACAAACAAAATCGTTTTGAATCTTGTGTTTTTATAACACAGATTATTAAACAACAAACAAAATCGTTTTGAATCTTGTGTTTTTATAACACAGATTATTAAACAATAAACAAAATCGTTTTGAATCTTGTGTTTTTATAACACAGATTATTAAGTGTAATGTAATGCTAGTTATACCAAAAGTACAGAAAGAAAGGTGACACAAAACCATAAAATAATCCTACATAAGTATATTAATATTGTACAGAAAGAAAGGTGACACAAAACCATAAAATAATCCTACATAAGTATATTAATATTGTACAGAAAGAAAGGTGACACAAAACCATAAAATAATCCTACATAAGTATATTAATATTGTACAGAAAGAAAGGTGACACAAAACCATAAAATAATCCTACATAAGTATATTAATATTGTACAGAAAGAAAGGTGACACAAAACCATAAAATAATCCTACATAAGTATATTAATATTGTACAGAAAGAAAGGTGACACAAAACCATAAAATAATCCTACATAAGTATATTAATATTGTACAGAAAGAAAGGTGACACAAAACCATAAAATAATCCTACATAAGTATATTAATATTGTACAGAAAGAAAGGTGACACAAAACCATAAAATAATCCTACATAAGTATATTAATATTGTACAGAAAGAAAGGTGACACAAAACCATAAAATAATCCTACATAAGTATATTAATATTGTACAGAAAGAAAGGTGACACAAAACCATAAAATAATCCTACATAAGTATATTAATATTGTACAGAAAGAAAGGTGACACAAAACCATAAAATAATCCTACATAAGTATATTAATATTGTACAGAAAGAAAGGTGACACAAAACCATAAATAATCCTACATAAGTATATTAATATTGTACAGAAAGAAAGGTGACACAAAACCATAAAATAATCCTACATAAGTATATTAATATTGTACAGAAAGAAAGGTGACACAAAACCATAAAATAATCCTACATAAGTATATTAATATTGTACAGAAAGAAAGGTGACACAAAACCATAAAATAATCCTACATAAGTATATTAATATTGTACAGAAAGAAAGGTGACACAAAACCATAAAATAATCCTACATAAGTATATTAATATTGTACAGAAAGAAAGGTGACACAAAACCATAAAATAATCCTACATAAGTATATTAATATTGTACAGAAAGAAAGGTGACACAAAACCATAAAATAATCCTACATAAGTATATTAATATTGTACAGAAAGAAAGGTGACACAAAACCATAAAATAATCCTACATAAGTATATTAATATTGTACAGAAAGAAAGGTGACACAAAACCATAAAATAATCCTACATAAGTATATTAATATTGTACAGAAAGAAAGGTGACACAAAACCATAAAATAATCCTACATAAGTATATTAATATTGTACAGAAAGAAAGGTGACACAAAACCATAAAATAATCCTACATAAGTATATTAATATTGTACAGAAAGAAAGGTGACACAAAACCATAAAATAATCCTACATAAGTATATTAATATTGTACAGAAAGAAAGGTGACACAAAACCATAAAATAATCCTACATAAGTATATTAATATTGTACAGAAAGAAAGGTGACACAAAACCATAAAATAATCCTACATAAGTATATTAATATTGTACAGAAAGAAAGGTGACACAAAACCATAAAATAATCCTACATAAGTATATTAATATTGCCAATAATAAGGTTTATCAGCAACTTAAGCTGTGTAGTGTTGTAAAGTACCACACTGGTTAATAGTTTATAAGATTGTAAGGTTAACTCACTGGTTACTTATGTAGGGACTTGTGCGTGGTTTTATGTTTCCATACTTACCATGTTTCTATACTTTTTTGGTATTGACACACCTACATCACGCTTAATTTTTAGAAATGTTTAATCACTTATGTCCCTTCTTTTGTTAAACAATTTCATTGAGGTAGATTCATAAGTGAACACTTGTTATGTATTAAAGTAATATACATAGTTAATACCACATCATTTTGTCAGTTTCTCTAATTTTTTATTACATTTTGGGAGAAATGAAGTTGGGATGTTTCCTCCAAGATGGTATATGTGCCTCAGAGTGTTGGACTGCCATTGAGGGGCTACTCACTGAACTCGCATTTCCAACTTCACCCAATTGATTTTATGCACTTATAAAAGACCACACCACAAGCTAAGGTCATGTCAGTTAACAAGAAGGACATCATACAGAATCCAGTCCATGTAGTATGATACTATCAATACACACTCATAGCTGCCAAGCTGGACCCTACTGAAAATTTGAAGAAAAGAAGACTGATATAAAGTATTGTTTTGACAATGAAGACACTGGTGTATATCAATAATTTATATATACACATATCTCTCAGTGGTATAAGAACAATTTTCGCAGCTATCTAGCAGCCGGAAAGGAAAATGCTGTTTGTGATGCATGTAACTAATATATACTTATAAATTGAACTCACTGCTAAGTAGTATGTTTCTTACTTTATTTCCCAAACAAATTTGTGTGGTGGAGGAACAGAATACTATTACTGTTATACAAGCTGTGAAACACTCGATAATGACAATCAGGTACTCAAATAAGGCTGTAACTCAAATTTACCACTTATTTCTAAGCATCATAGAGCGACCAGATTGAATGTCTTGACCATTTTCATCTCGGCCCATTCCTACATATTAAGCACTACTGTGCCTAATGATGAAACGTTTGGGGTTTTGTGTTTTTTAGTGGGGTCTATTATGAAAAGTTCAAGGTGTGTCAAATGACTCTTTTTTTGTTGCAATGGATGGTTTCAATGTAGTAAATAAATATAAAAAGAACTTTAGAAATTGCAAAACTGACTTCAGATGGCAGTGCGAAATAACAAATTGTACTCTTTTTATGATAATGATTGCGTTTATCATTCACGTGTTATGTCCTTTTATCGTTTAGTTTATCTATGATTTTTTGGTTCCATTAAATAACTAATTCGCCTCCTAGCTAATCATTTCCATTTGAATGAGCACATTTACGTATGATGAAACTGACAACAGTTTCACCAGTGGTGGCATACAGATATTTTTAATGTAGCAAAAGAATATTTAGGTTTATGATTACATCAAGAGGTTCTATCCTGCCAGAAGCTTCAATAAGAGAGAGATTCATGAGATAGTTACTGAGGGATATTGTTGATGATGTGTGTCATTCGGTATTTTTATTGATATCGAAAATAAATGTTGGAATATTGTGTTTGCTTATTTTGGAATTATCTTTTTTTCTGGTTCTTTTTCCTGGTTTGATTATTATAGATTTATTAATATTTGTGATAAATTGTTTATTAGTATTGATGTGAAGTCTTGACGAGGCACTTGTTTGTTAACTGTGTTTTGGTAAGTGTTGAATTTATTTCTAAGTGTTGGTATTATGGATATATTGTTTTTCTTTTTCTTGAACCCTTATTGCAGGGTTTATTTCAGACCTTTACATTGGCACTCCAACAAGGATCTTTTTATAACGGTTGAATTGTGGCTTTGGATCTTTTTGTTTCTCAATTTGGTATCGAGTGACTAATTCAGTTTAAGTTAAATATAAGTCATCTAGTGCTTGAAAATAGTTCCCTGCTGGTACAGCGATAAGTCTATGGATTTACAACCCTAAAATCAGGGGCTCTATTCCCCTAGGTAGACACATCAGTAGTCTGATGTGGCCTTGCTATAAGAAAGAAGAAAACGCACACGCTTGAAAATAACTGTGTTACAAAGAGAGCTAGTAAGTATGTTGTGAGTTTGAATCAATGTGGGTCAGTATTGTCAGAACAGGAAGAAATGCTAACATACGTCGTGACTGATTACTAATAAGAGAACCTCTGTTGATCTACTAATAAGAGAACCTCTGTCTTCCTTCCGTAAAACACTGAGAGCTCAGTTTACCTACACATAAAATTCGTTGCTTTTCGTTACTGCGACAACTAAAATGGACCTCCTATGCTTAACCCTAAAGATTAATGGTGTGAAAGTATAGATGGTACAGATACTTGGTAGATTATTCAGTACTAAACAAAAATATATGGCAACAAACGATAAGAAATGATCTAACACTTCAAATAAAATCTTGAAGTAAATGTAACGTGTATCTTGCAGATGTAATGAGGAACTGTCAACTGTTAAAATATTTTGAAGCAAAGCTATTGTAACGAATAGCATTGCGAGCTAATGTTTAGCTGTTGTTAAAGATTTTGCCCTATCTTATTGGATTTAACTTTATTTATCAAAACTGAAATAACCCTTAACTTCTGCACAAATGTTCTTGAATTTAATGTGCTATCTTATGGACACGACTTTGAGACTGAAAAGATACTGGTTGAAGAAGTGGAATATTCACTTTTAAACAGTAAATAATTGGAACAATTGAAGTATTTTGTTGTGAAATAAGCATATGTTTTTTTTAACAATAAACCTATCCTTACAGATTTGTGTGAATACAGTACTGTAACCATGACAGAAAATACAGTCTTTAAAAGACTCGTCCTTATTCTCCCGTTAAATTACGAGTGAACATGATCAAGTGGATAAGATGTTTCAAGATGGATTAATTGAACCCTTCAATTCATCCTGGACTTCTCTGGTGGTTGTTGTTAAGTAAGATACTAATGATTTTAAGTTCAGTGTTGACTAAAGGACATAAAATTAAGGCTCAGAATCTGACTGCTATCCACTACCAGATATAAGTGATATTTTGAAAGAAAAAAAATGTTTCAAGATGGATTAATTGAACCCTTCAATTCATCATGGACTTCTCTGGTGGTTGTTGTTAAGTAAGATACTAATGATTTTAAGTTCTGTGTTGACTAAAGGACATCAAATCAAGGCTCAGAATCTGATTGCTATCCATTACCAGATATAAGTGATATTTGAAAACATTGTCAGGTATAACGTATGTCAGTACTTTTAAGTTTATCCAGTTGATATTGGCAAATACCTGTTAAGATGAAAGATCGACATAAAACTGGCTGCATAAGAGATAACGGACTTTATCAATTTAAAGTGATGTCTTTTGGTCTTAAGAATGTACCTGTCACCTTCCAGAACTTAATGATAAGTGTTTAGCAGGTGGAACTGAATGTTTTCTGGCTTCTATTGATGATATTATAGTGTTTTTACCATCATATGAAAGATGTTGAATTGGTTTTATACTTACAACTAATCTGACTATAAAAGTTTCTGGAAGCACATTTTGACAGTCAGAAGTATCATATTCAGATTTAAACTCTTTTTATTCATAAATCTACAAGTGCACGCCAACCAGATTTCTCTCGGAATGTGAGATTTTCCAATCGACTGACGAACTAGCCAACAGCATCTCAAACCATTGAAGAAAAAAAAGAGTAGAAATACAAGATGTCAAACAGAGGACAAGGAAAGATCCAATGTTGAAAAGGTTCAGAAGTGACAACAACAAGAGTTGCCAAGACACACCTAACGTAGGTGATGTAATGTTATTAAGGAAACGTTCTTTATCTTCAGTAAAATTATTTATTCCGAGTTGGAATGGACCTTTAGAAATCACGAAGTATGTTACTCCATTAGTGCATGAATTAAGAATCCTAGATTAGATGCAGTTATAGGATAATGTCATATTTATTATATGACATTATCATATTTATAATATGAAGATATCTCTATTTTCTTACAGAAAATGCTCTCGACAGTGAAAAAGATAGTAATCATCCCAGGCAGTTTCAGCAAGTTAAAAATGTCGATTGCAGAAAACATGATGGTCTTTCCTTAACAAGAAAGAGGGCTGCTGCTGGTGTGCCCACTTCTTGTTATGCCACAGATCCTACTAATGACTTATCTTCTCCACAAAGGATATTGGGATCTCGTCACAGAGTTAGTCATTATAGTTATCTGGTCTTCATAATATTCAACTTTTTGTAAGTTGAACTTAAACCAAAAGCTACAGAAGATCTATTTGAAGATTCAAAACATTAATGTCATTATGAAAGGGAGTTAAAAATAAGGATACGAAAATAGAAATATTTTATAGAAAATTACTAATGTCATCACTTCATTCCTCAAAGTGGCAAGGAGTATGAGATAACAGATTTTATTCCTTGATAGCTTTGGTTGTGTTTATCATTCATTATTTATCGGTGAATTTTTAGTTTCATTAAAACGCTAGCTCATGCTCTAGCCAATCCTTTGTATTTTGAGTAAATACACGTGTGATGAAACTGACACCAGCTTCCCTAGTGGTGACATGCAGGTTCTATTAGTGCCGAAGAAAAGAATGTAAATTTATAACCTCATGAGGTTGTATTATTTGTGGATAAATGACGTACCAGACGCTTGGCTAAGAGAAAGAAAGAGATTCCCGAGATAGATATTGAAGCACACAGGCCGCCAACTTGAGGAAGTTTACGATTGGAACTAAAACTTGAATCAGAGACATGTCCAAATAGCATATAAAACTTTAACAACACCAAAGTTATCTTGGAAAACTTCTACATTAAAAGCAGCAAGTTCTTTGTTCTGAGCGATTAAACTCTCAAAAAGATTCATTAAGTTAGACACTGTAGAAAACAAGTTACCAATTTAAGTAACAGATGAGATACACTGAGCATAGCTAAGTTTAAAAGTTTTTAACTTAATAATCTTTTAACGATGCTGTTACTTCAATGAATTTGACTAATTCAATAACTAAGTTCTATTTTAACATTATCTTATTATTACACATCAGTCATTAATACGTTGTAATACTAGATTGAATAATTATTTGGAGTTTGAGGAATGTTTGATATGCATCGTAATCCAGCTATAGCCAGTCAGGGACAGGGTTCTTGTAGAACTCTGGATGGAGAATTAATGTTTGATCCAAAAACATGATGTTTTATAAACGTTTACATCTGTTCTTCCGATTTTTAAATAAGCACTCACTGGCTAAGATCCATATAGATTGATTCAGTTGGAAAATTGTAAGTTTTTATCAAACAAAAATCATAACCAAATTATAATTTGTTAGCATAATATGCAGTTAAACGTCAGTTTTCTTACAAATATTCTTCCAATTGTTCCTTCTCCAATCATTCTGTATACTTCATTTTGTTTGGTGTCGATAACGTAACTTTACTCTCTGCTACGATCGCTCAATAAGATAAACAGTTGATTTCAACTCCTTGTAATTCAATTTGGAAAGTTTATTTCAGCAGAAATCAGCAATAGTCTGCTGGCTCTGTCCTCTCATAACTCCTCTACGTATTATTTGTTAACAGCATCCCTTTCCGAATCCAACATAAACATATTTATCACAATATTGCTGCTTAAAGCACCTTAAGAAATCTTATAAATTAATTGCCATTAGAATTCAAAGATCCCCAAACGCCATCATCAGCTGGCGTAATAATTAAAGAGTAGCCCACTCAAAACGACACGAATTATATTCAGACGCATCCTTAACAAAAACTTTCAAAAGTGTAGAACAAATTAAAATCAAATTAAACAATGCCGTAATGAAAATATACCAAACAGACAAGTTTCTAGATATAACCTTCGGCAGCCGTCTTACGTGGGTTGAACACCTTAAGCACGTTCACAAATATATCAGTAAATGTATTTTACATTCAGGTTAATCGTAGAAAGAAACAAAAGTTGCAAACCAGAAACATTAATTTAAAAAAATGTTCAGCCTAAACACGCCTCCTAAGAGAAAACGGGTGTCAAGTCACGTTCAACATACCCAGTAGAATTAAAAACAAATTAGAAATACAACAGAACACAGTTTTAAACATAACCCTAAGATCCCCAAAATATACCGTAATAAGCTATTTACGTAAAACATGTAACATTCAATCGATGAATGAAATGCTAACATCTCTTGAATTTAAATACTACAATAAAGCTTTTGTTTGTTTGTTTGTTTTTGGAATTTCGCACAAAGCTACACAATGGGCTATCTGTGCTCTGCCCACCACGGGTATCGAAACCCAGTTTTTAGCGCTGTAAGTCCGCAGACATACCGCTGATCTACTGGTGGGCCTTCACGAAAGTGTAGGATCTTTCTTTTAAAAGTTGAATACTTGCCACGAGTTTTTTTTTTTTTATTTCAGCGTTTCCTTTTCCTTGTTTTGAATAATTGTTGTTTATGGACTCTCCATTATACATTCGCTAGTGTATCTGATCTTTCTTTCCCTGACTGTGTGCGCCATACGTGAAGATTAAAAAAATTGTAATTTTTCGGTCATATCCACGTGTATATCTTCACGATAAAAGTAGTGAAATGAACATGTCTTAAATTATAATGTTTAGTGTGAAAGAGTTAGGGCTAGAGACTCTTACATTTTAAGGTTGCATTAAAACTTGACAGGTTTTATCTGTTATTTCTGATCTGTCAGAGATTCTCATTGGACAATTAAGAACCTTCCGGGTGTGACCCAATTGTTAGCGTGCATCGATTGTGAATTCGAAAGTTCACGGCTCGCACAGTTTAGCCAAGTGGTACACAGGATGAAAGCAATAAAAATACTGTTCGAAATAGTTTTGCTTTAAACTTTAAAACATGGTTTTGTTCATTATTTTTAGCAATGAATACTCTTTTGTCTGGGGGAAGAGAGCTAAAGGATTCATAATGAATGCTTTTCTAACCAGGGTTTCCTCTCTTCTCTTCCTATGTATTTGTATATATCAAAGTTCGTGATATGTACAACAAGAGGAAGTCATTCGTATATAGTTTATCAGATTAGTTGATTGTATTTGTTATTTACTTAAACAATTTTTGTTGTAAGAAACAAGTGAACGCGAGGTTTGTTCACTGTTATTCATTCAACAATTATATGGCCCGACATGGCCAGGTAGCTAAGACACTCGATTCGTAATACGAGGGTTTTGGGTTCGAATCCCCGTAACACCAAACATGTTTGCCCTTTCATTCGTGGGGGTGTTATAATGTTACGGTCAATCCTACTATTCGTTGGTAAAAGAGTAGCCCAAGAGTTGGTGGTGGATGGTGATAACTAACTGCCTTACTTCTAGTCTTACACTGCTAAATTAGGGACGGCTAGCGCAGACAGCCCTCGTGTAGCTTTGCGCGAAATTCAAACCAATCAACAATTTTAGTTAAGTCCTAACCTGTCGAATAAAACAGGAAAACTGCAAAATACTCTTTATAAACATCAGAAAAATTGTTAGAAAATTTTCGTAGTAATTTAGAAATATAAAAATAATGTGTTATAATAAAATAGATTAGAAACCACATTCAAATGTATAAACTTCGAAAATTAGAAACCGTATTCAAATTTTCTTGTTACTGTTTGTAATTAAGCACAAAGCTACACAACGGGTTTATCTGTGCTCTGCCCACCACAAGTATCGAAACTGGGTTTCTGGTCGTATAAGTCGAGAGACATGCCACTGAGGGGCGCATTAAAGAATTGAAGGCAAATATTATGTTAAATCTTTTTATAATTATTATTCAGTTGTTATAGAATTTTAGCTTGTTAGTTAGCCAGCTGCTGTCCTCAGGATGGAACCACAAGTTATTTCAGTGCAAGTCCGGCTATGGACAAGCGGCAGAAAAAAAAAAAAAAAAAGCCAAAACTATACAACATAAGCAAGAAACAAAAAAGGTATATGTTAGAAAGTGTGCTTTTCATACAGAATATCAAAGGAAGATTTCATCAAACGTCGTAAGTTTGTTGGTTCAAAGCTGTATTTATCTTATGACTCGGACAGGGAATGACGGATTCCTGCCGTCATTACAATATCCAACAGCTCTTGTGTTTTCATTATCAGATGACACATAACTTCGCTGGAACTGTAGGTTGATCAGCTTTACTGGGTACACAAACCACTAAGATAAAAAAACAAAACATGTCCTCACGTACTGTATGGTAGCGAAGAAAAGACCAAACAGGAATATTTTGTTAACTGCAAGTGTCAGCTCTTTCATGTTGTAGTTACATTGGACAGTTGTGATGGTATAAATACAAGCCTAATTCATTCATACCCTTCGATATTTGCAGAAGAAGTACAACAGAACACCTGTTAGGATGAAAGCCCTGTTGTTGTTGCTTATTGTCGTATCCAGTGCAGTAGCTTTACCGGGAAAATACTTTGTATGGTTCTGGTGCTGTAAGTTAACTTTTGGAAAAATAATTAATTTCAGTATTATCCGTAGCGTCACTGATACTATAGTAGATGTGGATCTGCGTACAGCTTTAAGGAGTAGTTTATAACCATCGGATATCTTACAAGTGATGTATCCGCACTGACAGTACATTTTATTATCTTTGTAGTTTGAAACTTACGTAGGATGTTTGTCTGTATTAGGAGATAAAACACTATTGTAGGAGCTTCGGTTTTAGTATGTATAACGTTCCATTTTCTAGATAAACTGGTGGAAAAAGTGTTACAAATAATAAAGACAACACCTTTGTGTGTAAAAATGTTCAACGATCTTATACAAAACGTGGCCCGGCATGGCCTAGCGCGTAAGGCGTGCAACTCGTAATCCGAGGGTCGCGGGTTCGCGCCCGCGTCGCGCTAAACATGCTCGCCCTCCCAGCCGTGGGGGCGTTATAATGTGACGGTCAATCCCACTATTCGTTGGTAAAAGAGTAGCCCGAGAGTTGGCGGTTGGCGGTGGGTGTTGATGACAAGCTGCCTTCCCTCTAGTCTTACACTGCTAAATTAGAGACGGCTAGCGCAGATAGCCCTCGAGTAGCTTTGTGCGAAATTCCAAAACAAACAAACTTATACAAAACGCCTTTGTACATATGAATCCCCAACGATCTTATATAAAATGCTTCAATGTGTAAAAATATTGTATAATCCAATAGAAAACATTCACTTTCGTATGCAGAATGTTCCATTATTCTATATGGAACATCTCATTGTCTGAGAAATGTTCCTCGAATCTTTTGCAACGTATTCCGCTGCCTGAGAATCAGCATTCTTCTACATTTCAGGGCGCGGCATCGCCGAGCGTGTTAAAGCGTTCGACTCCTAATCCGAGGGTTGCGGGTTCGAATCCCCGTCGCGCGAAACATGCTCGCCCTTTCAGCCATTGGGGCGTTATGATGTGACGGTTAATCCCACTATTCGTCGGTGAAAGAGTATCCCAAGAGTTGGCGGTGAGTGGTGATGACGAGCTGCCTTCCATCTCGTCTTACACTGCTAAATTAGAGACGGCTAGCGCAGATAACCCTCGCGTAGCTTTGCGCGAAATTCAAAACAAACAAACTATATTTCAGGTTACAATATGTGTGAATAGTGTAGATGCGAACATTTTTATTTGTGCATAATTTTTTGGTCTATTGTATATATTTTTTAAATAAAATTATTTAGTTTAAAGCTAAGGAAGTATTTATTTTGCTTACTTGGTAAAATGACAAAACGAAACTAAAATATTTTCACGTCATATCTGTAATACAGTATTTTTACTTGTGACTGCATTATTCCTATATTTTAAATGTTTTCACACCGTGATTATAATAGTTCTGTGACTTGTGAATGGATTATTTCTGTAACTAAGGTATTTTCATATCATGACTGTAATATTTCTGTTTCTAGATGCACCTGGTAGCGTAAAAACACAGTTTGAAAGCTGTTTACAAAATCTGCCTGTGATGGTAAGTTATCCTAGTTTTGGTTGTTTCGGAAGTCCTAAAACTTACTATTGGTGCGTGTTTTATATTTCTGACTACTCAATTTTGGGATTAAAAGCCAGTCTGTAGCCAAAGCTGTTTAGTGAGTACATACAAATGATAAGCTAAGTGATAAAAATACTGATTTTTACCATACAAGCTGTTTCTCGAAGACAGGATCTCTCTTTTGCTAAATTCCTTGCAAAGCTATTAAAGGACAATTTGTGCTAGCCCTTTTGAAGTGATGGGCTACATAGCAAACACACTCACCCCCCAGCTCTTGGAATACTCTTTACTAACGAATTGTGGAATTGAAGGTCATATTACAACGCCCCAATGGCTAAGAAGACAAGCATGTACGGTGACAGGGGCTTTTAACGAAACATCTATCGCATATATCAGAAGCTATATAATAAAAACGTTCAATAAATGAAAATAGGAATAACAACATTATTTTTAGATCCTGATGCTAGTAAAATATATTTTTAAACAGCTAAGCTCAAATAATTTTTTCTTTACTTAGAAGCTTAAACGTCTGTGTGTGTTTTTGTTCTCTACACAGTAGGCTGTATTCTGTCCAATATGGGAAACCGGCCCATGGAGTTTAGCATTTAACTCCATAAACTTACCACTTACACCTTGAGAAACTTGTATTTGTGGTACTGAGCCTTCTTTCCATCTGGTCTACTTGGCAATTATTTTGTGGTAGTTTTTATTTTGTAGTTTAAGATACACAACTTAAGAAAGTAAGTCTTAACTACCAAATTTCGAAAAAAATTATATAATCGATTTAAGAGAAACTTGAAATGTAAAGAAAATTCTGAAATAGAAAAAACAACAATAACTATAGATGAAAATGTCTGTTTTTTTAAGTTTCATCATATTACACTACAATAGGATTACACTAATATTTATTATACTATTTTTATTTTATTTTTACTAGGCCGGAATTTTAAAGTAGAATAGCGTTTCTTACGTTTCCAAGATACATTTCTCTCAATAAATAAAGGCCACCATGTCAACTGACCTAATATTCCCTCGATGAAACGAATCCTACTTCGCTAGTTTTGCAGTGTGTGGCCATTAAACGTTTAACGTTTCATTTTGCTCGTGAATTTCAATTCGCCAAAACCTCTCCAAGGTTAGGCAACTTTTAAATAAAAAAACAACAACACAACATTAAACCAGTTTGAATATTAGGTTTTCTTTTTTTGCGTGCAAAGTCTATAATTGCTTCGTGTGTTTCAGGTGTTTGGCGTAATGCAAAACTGTTCTCAGGAGCTTCGTCCCAATCTCACAGAAGCACAGTTTCAACAAGAGATATGCGCAAATGTCTCTTTACAGCATGAGGTATGATATTCATATATTCTTAAAATAAGTTTACGTTATTGGCATGAGTGGTAACAGAATGCCGAATATTGCTTTACTGTTTTGTTTTTTGTATTTTTTAAAATTATATTCAGTTAAGGCTGTTTTTATTTTGTCATTACAATCACACCTAATTTCCAAAGACAAAGCTAATGAAACGGCGAGAGTTAGGGTTAATGGTTCTCGAAGGACTTTGTTTAGAGGAGTGTATGTTTTCTTATAGCAAAGCCCCATGGGGCTATCTGCTGAGCCCACCGAGGGGAATCGAACCCCTGATTTTAGCGTTGTAAATCTGGAGACTTACCGCTGTACTATCGGTGTGCGTTGTTAAGAGGAACAAAGAAATAAAAGAAGAGAGTCCATTTCTCAATGTTGAAGATAACTTCTGTTTTCTAATGTATATATCATCGTATAGAAAACATCTATATTTCAGTCATAAAAAACACCACCATAACATACTGTCATTACCCAAACACTTCAGTGAAATAAACTGCAGGTTAAACAAAGTCCCTGTTAGTACATCATATAAGAAAAATTTGTATTTCAGCCACGATCCACATACGTGATACGCCACCTAGTGGTTACACTGCAGAAAACATTACAATGAAATAAATAAAACTGTAAACATAATTTCTGATTTGTAATATATCGTGCAATGTATTAATTTGGAACTAATCTAAATGCCTTAAGCTATCCAAACCTCATGAGACATTACTGGATTACAACAGGGGTACCTAACTGAGAAAAATTAATTACAATCTCAATGAGTAGACATTAGAGAAAGCATGCAAAATTAGTTACACCGACCACGAGGTGTTGATTTATAATTTCGCTTTAATTATATATTTTGATTTGATAGAGAATAATATTAATATTAAAAACATTGATATTTTAGCCATAACACACATAATTAACACAGCACAGAAAGAATTACCACTGCAGAGAGGTAAAAAGCTGTGGGCTTTTAAATATCTACGCGTACGTATTACCTTCTTACTTAGAAGTGATAAACCTAAGTGCGTTATTGTATCAGGAATGACACGAGTGCTAAGGTACACGCACACAGTGGTGGCACTACAGGAGGGTAATTGCTCAACCAATTTTCTTTTTGTCGCCCAGTTTCCACCACAATTTAACACTACGTAAAAGTAATGTGTACAACAACAAAACACGTTCTCACACGCACTATCGTTTTACAGTGTTTCTTTTCTTTATTGTATGCTTTGGTTGCTTGGTTTTTGATTTCCGCACAGAGCAACACGAGGGGCTATCTGCGCTAGCCGTCCCTCATTTGGCAGTGTAAGATTAGAGGGGAGTCAGCTAGTCATCACCACCTACCGCCAACTCTTGGGCTAGTCTTTTACCAACGAATAGTGGAATTGATTGTAAAATATAACGCCCCCCCTCGGCTGAAAGGGTGAGCATGTTTGGTGTGACAGGAATTCGAACCCGAGTCCGTCAGATTACGAGTCGAGCGCTCTAACCACCTGGCCATGCCATGCTTCTTGTATGCTAGAAGTCAACCAAATATACTATATTATTGGTAGTATTGCACTAAATAATTATTTACTTAAATAGTTTCTTTGTTTGAATTGAAACACAAAGCTACACATTGAGCTATCTGTCTTCTGCCCACCATGAGTATCGAAACCAAGTTACTCGCGGTATCAGTACGTAGACATGCCGCTGTGCCACTAGGGGGCTATTTAGATAGTACTCGAGAGAAAGAATACCGAATAATAGCATGTAAAAACAAAACAAATCTCATAACTATCACAATATTTCTGGCTTTCTAACTGTGCCACAAACGTTGTTAGAATTTAAGCAAATCAGTATGTTTCCCGCAGGAACAAAAGTAAAACTGAAACTAAACATTGTCTATTGAGAAAAAAAGAATGTAGAATAAAGGGGGAACCGGTGTTTTTCTATTGGTTATACATAATACAGGATTAAAAGTGAGAGAAAACTATTGGCAAGTTCTGAAATGAAGGACTGACAGGTGGGCGGGGTAAAAGGGGTCTGGTTTTCAGTTCAGTAGCTCTAACTAATTAAGATTGAAGGCTATAAATGTAAAACTTTGCCTGTTTGTTTGTTTGTTTTGGAATTTCGCACAAAGCTACATGAGGGCTGTCTGCGCTAGCCGTCCCTAATTTAGTAATGTAAGGCTAGAGGGAAGGCAGGTAGTCGTCACCACCCACCGCCAACTCTTGGGATACTCTTTTACCAACAAATAGTGGTATTGACTGTCACATTATAATACCCTCACTGCTGAAAGGACAAGCATGGTTGGTGTGACGGGATTCGAACCTTCAACCTTCATATTACCAGTCGGGTGTATTAACCACCTGGTCATGCCGGGCCCATCGTAAAGGAGACACAGTTGAAAATAAAGGAATTTTTTTTGGAAGCATTAAACTTCTTAAAGACTTTTCCCCGGATCCTAAATGAACAGACCGGTATGACCAGGTGGTTAAGGCACTCGACCCGTAATCCGAGAGTGTCAGATTCGAATCCCCGTCACACCAAACATGCTCACCCTTTCAGTCAATGTGACGGTCAATCCTACTATTCGTTGGTAAAAGAGTAGCCCAAGAGTTGGCGGTGGGTGGTTATGATTAGCTGCCTTCCCTCTAGTCTTACATTGCTAAGTTAGATATGGCTAGCGCAGATAGCCCTCGTGTAGTTTTGCATGAAATTCAAAAAACAAAGCAAACCAACCTAAATGAACGACTGTGTGAAGGATCCAAAAATGCCAAATATATGCACCACAGTGTACAAAATGCTAGTTTGGATGTCCTCAGTGATATTATTTTGGAAAAAACAAGAGAAGAAGAAAATACATGCACCTAAACAAAAAACCTGAAGAATTTAAAACAATGTTGGGAACACGATAGTTTTGCAAGGTTATTGCAAATATATATTTATATTTAGGTTATATTTAGCTTTAATGGAAATTGTTAACATAACGTTTTAGGACAACGCGTGACCGATTGATCCATCTCGGCTAATCCATCTTATAAATTAAAATAATTAAAAATGATCAAAACCAGTCTTTATCATTCATATACTTATCAAGCGTTTTTCAAAATTCGCTTAAATTTACTGCTTCCACAACAACCGGAGGTATCTCATTCCAAAGGACAAACACCCTGTTAAACAAATGAAACTGCTTTAGCTTAAAATGACTTCAATCCTGCCAAAGACTTATGCTTTTGTCCCCTAGCCCTAATAATTATGAAAATATAATAATAATGTATCAACACTATAATACAGTTAATTTACAATCTTAAACGCTTCAATCATGTTGTCTCTAATCCCTCTTTTTTCTAGAAAAAACAATTTGATAGATTTCAGCCTCTCCTGGTAAGACAAACCCTTCATCCTCTGGCACCATTCTAGTAACCATCTTCTGAATCCTTTTCAACAATTCAATGCCTTTTGTGAGATGAGGCACCCAGGACTGAAAACGATACTCCAAATGTGGCCTAATCACTAATATATACAATGAAATTGTAACATCTTTAGAATTTATTCGATATTTATATAGACACAACTTATAATCCTATTTGTCTCACACCAGCTCCAGCACACTACTTGGATAGCCTTAGAGATTGGTTGACTATTACACCAAATTATTTTCCTTCATAACAATGTTTAGGTTATTCCCATTGAAATTATACTTACAATTCAAACTATGATAAGCCATGTACATTATTTTGCATTTTTCAATAAAATAAACCCATTTAGCATTTATTTGCCCAACTCACTAAATGATCTAAATCCTTATGTAAATCAACAGTATCGTCTTCACAACTAGCAAAACTCAGTACTTTAATATCATCAGTAAATGTAAGTAACTTGTTGATAATTTCTTCATCTATGTTATTGATGTAAACCAAAAGAGCAAAGGTTTTAAGACAGAGCCTTGAGGTACCCTACTTGTGACAATGCGTCATTTGTAACAACTTACTGCTTTCTTCCATCCAGCCACTCCTCTAATTAATTTGTTAACTTGTTCTCAGCACATCTACAGACATTTTTACAAGGTTTTTATGTGATATCTCGTTAAATTCTTGCGAGGTTTCACTATTATACTAAATTTTTGTAGCATGTTGACATGAGACAGAAATCGAGACCGTACATTAAATGTCCAACTCATTTTGGCGCAACTTGTCCAGATATTCATATACTGTATCTTGTTTCTGTAAGACATCTTACATAAAACAAAAGAAGCCTTAGATATGCAGGAATCTTCCAATTTAGGTTGGTTAATTGAAAACAGTAGATCTCATTAAGAGTCTTCTAGCAGAGTTGTAAATCTACAGGCGTGATGAGAAATCTGCACATTATATCAATGTCATTGTGACATTGCCACAATAAATTACCTGAAATGTTGCCTCCTATGCCAGATACCGAGCTCCACGACTTGAAACATAGACGACTTTGTAGTTCTAACAGCACTTGAGAAGTTGGGCGCCATTACAAGATTAAACTGAAATGAAACGAGCCAAGTCATCTTGTACCCAAAAAATAGTTTTCTCTTAGAACTAAAGAAACGATTCAGTGAGGAAAACCTCCCAATGTTCTATTTCCTGTCAGCAACTAATTCCAAATCTGAAGGAAAATTCATCTATTTTAAAACTATTAAACCTCTTGCAGCCCGTTTTAGAATGAGTTTTAAAGACATTCAAATGGAAACCAGGCAAGCTATTGGAGTAAACAAGCATTCAAGTGCGAAATTTGGAGAAGCCAAGGAGTTCGTTAAAATCTCAAACTCCTGTTTTTGGCTTTTACACAATTTAACAAAGTTATAAATACACCAATCACTCTTTCAGTTAGCACATTTGGCTGCGAAAGTTGCTTTAACAAACTAAATTTGATACAAAATCATCTCAGAACCAATACGGCAGCTAAAAGATTCAAGAAACCAACAGAAATTAGCGTAGACAAAGAACGTGCTCTTTTCATTGATCATTATCACGTTGTTGACAGAATTGTTAACGTTGATTTAATGTCGAAGAGAAGAATGATTTCTGGTTTTTAGCTGTTATTTACCAAACCACTTTTAACAGGAGTTGTTATCCTTCCACTCACAAAAATGTTAGATATACTAGAATCGTCAGAAACGTTCTGATCCTTTCCAAGTTTTGTGAGTATTTGGAGCTTTAAAATTAAATATAATGTACTTTTAAAATTCATTGTTACTTCAATGTAATTAACCTGCCAAAGTACGCTAAAATTTCGGGGTGATAACGAATCCCTTTAAAATTACAAGCAAGTGTAAGATGTCTTGTGTTGCCCCAATTTTTTTTATATTAGCGCTGCCATGAAAATGAACGCTGCTTCTCTTGATTCAAAGTTTTAGTTAATTATTTTACTGTATTGCATTCAGAATTATGTTTAAAAGAAATATGTATTTCTCATATCATGACACGCATTTTTACCATATGTTAGGAAATTTTTAATTCGAAATATTTTACGATATACTTATATAATTTTTTTTCTGTTTATTTTTCACCTGATTAGACAAGAACGTGCATTGGAGTAAACGCTCTTACTCAACTGGTGAGTTTTTATTACAGAATATTTTTTCTTTAAATTTCATTCATGTGTACACTAAATCAGTAAAAATTCTTGGATCCAAAACTAAGGAAGTAACTTACAAAAGAAAAGCTAAGTTTAAAGTTGAAAAATCGATAACTTAAAGCACTTTGCTAGTGAAAATATGCAAACTTTTTATGATTCAATGCTATTTTGACCTTTAAGATGATTTCTCGTAGCAAAGAAGCTAGAGGTTCATTGTTTTGAGAAACTATATTTAGTTGTCATTATAATAGAATTTTGAGATTTCTCTTACACAGTAATATTATTGGCATTATTTTATAGTTTTATAAACAGTTTAACTCTATAATTAGAGTTGATGAAAGTGTTTTTAATGAGAAGAACACGTATATTATAATACTTTTGAAAGTACACAGATGTGGTTAGAACCTTAAATAGTTTATCGATTTGAAGTCTATTAATATAGAATAAATGCCTTAATTGTCTTTTACGATCACAAGGACTTCTTCAGCGAGATACGACTTTTGTTTTCCTTCAAAAATTAAGCTTTTGTTCAAGACAATAACTGAAATGTAAACAAAAACACCAAAGCTAAGCGGCCCTAACGTATAGATTACAAAAGTACAGGTTTTAGATATATGACTTTTGATATACATTGGCATCGTTCTAGATTGTCTTACTTTAAGATTACACTATAACTATATGACTTACGTATAACACTAATAATTTTGCGGTTGTTTTACATTCGATAGCACTAGTTCTGTTTCGTGGTGATTTATTATGTACAACGCTGGTATTTTTTTGGAATGACTTACTTTGGATCTCACAAGCACTGTTGTAACTGTCGTAACTTGGGTCACATTAGTAGTGTTTTGGGCAGACTTACCTTGGATCACACTAGTGCTTTTTAGGATTGGCTTTCTTTCTATTAAATTAGTGCTGTTTTTGGTTGACTTACATTAGATCACATTAGTACGCTTTTAGTTGTTTTACTTTGAATCACACAAGTACTGTTTTAGTCTGTCTTACTTTGAATTACACAAGTACTGTTTTACTCTGTTTTACTTTGAATCACACAAGTACTGTTTTAGTCTGTCTTACTTTGAATCACACAAGTACTGTTTTAGTCTGTCTTACTTTGAATCACACAAGTACTGTTTTAGTTTGTCTTACTTTGAATCACACAAGTACTGTTTTAGTCTGTCTTACTTTGAATCACACAAGTACTGTTTTAGTCTGTCTTACTTTGAATCACCCAAGTACTGTTTTAGTCTGTCTTACTTTGAATCACACTAGTAATGTTTTAGTCTGTCTTACTTTGAATCACACAAGTACTGTTTTAGTCTGTCTTACTTTGAATCACACTAGTAATGTTTTAGTCTGTCTTACTTTGAATCACACTAGTAATGTTTTAGTCTGTCTTACTTTGAATCACACAAGTACTGTTTTAGTCTGTCTTACTTTGAATCACACTAGTAATGTTTTAGTCTGTCTTACTTTGAATCACACTAGTAATGTTTTAGTCTGTCTTACTTTGAATCACACAAGTACTGTTTTAGTCTGTCTTACTTTGAATCACACAAGTACTGTTTTAGTCTGTCTTACTTTGAATCACACAAGTACTGTTTTAGTCTGTCTTACTTTGAATTACACAAGTACTGTTTTACTCTGTTTTACTTTGAATCACACAAGTACTGTTTTAGTCTGTCTTACTTTGAATCACACAAGTACTGTTTTAGTCTGTCTTACTTTGAATCACACAAGTACTGTTTTAGTTTGTCTTACTTTGAATCACACAAGTACTGTTTTAGTCTGTCTTACTTTGAATCACACAAGTACTGTTTTAGTCTGTCTTACTTTGAATCACCCAAGTACTGTTTTAGTCTGTCTTACTTTGAATCACACTAGTAATGTTTTAGTCTGTCTTACTTTGAATCACACAAGTACTGTTTTAGTCTGTCTTACTTTGAATCACACAAGTACTGTTTTAGTCTGTCTTACTTTGAATCACACAAGTACTGTTTTAGTCTGTCTTACTTTGAATCACACTAGTAATGTTTTAGTCTGTCTTACTTTGAATCACACAAGTACTGTTTTAGTCTGTCTTACTTTGAATCACACAAGTACTGTTTTAGTCTGTCTTACTTTGAATCACACAAGTACTGTTTTAGTCTGTCTTACTTTAAGTCACACTAGTACTATTTTTGCTTGTTTTACTTTATGTCACACTAGTACTGTTTTAGATTTTCTTAGGTTTAATACGAATCTCTTTGAAATTGATTAACGCCCAAGATGAGTATATTTACTGGACAAAGGAATCCACTCGGCTTCTTAGATCGCAAAGAACTCTTTTTATACACAGTAATAATACTTTGTTGTATTTGGACACATAGTTTCAGCACGGGGTCTTGTGTTATAACTGATTATATGTAACAAGCGTTGCTTTTTGTTTGTTTCAATTTTTGTTCTTAGATTACAATACAATTTATTAAATGGAAAGGTCATCAATGCTCCTGTTACTATGTGTACCTTAGAAACTCTCGTGTCCAAATTTGACAGATTATATTGGAGGTGTTTCAGATGTATCACTTCTTCGTTCGATTCGAAATCAACAGCTTACCCATTATACTGCCACTTTGTTACCTTGATTGTTATTAAACATAACACTTAACACTTACCAATCTACAACATAACACTTAACACTTACTAATCTACAAATAACATTTACAAGTTATGTTGTCAAGTAGAAATATTTTATGTGTTAGTTATTCTCAAGCGTAAACTCAAAGGTAGATGGTAAACATGATAATTTGTTGTCCAGAAAATTATACAAAGAGGTTAGTTCTTGTTTATGTGAATTATTTTAATCGCCAAACATTCTTCTTTATAAAAGTTACCTACGGTTATAAAAAGCCAGTTCATATGTACTAATATTATATTACATATATATCCAAGTAGAATTATCGCTTGTTCTGTCCATATAATGAGCAGTATTGGGATCTCTTCCACATGGACACTTAAGTAACTGATAAATAATTAATCATAACAACTTACGACTGTGAAGTAATCCACTATAGGCATGGGAAGAAATGTTTTTTGTTGTCGACTCTGTGTAACTTTTAACAAGTATTCTAGATTTCATGTTATTCTCTGTGTAGCTTCTAACAACAATTCTAGTCTTCAAGTTATCCTCTATATAACTTTTAACAAGTATTCTAGACTCTAAGTTGTTCTCCGTGTAATTTCTAACAAGTTTTCTAAACTTCAAGTTGTTCTCCGTGTAACTTTTAACAAGTATTCTAGACTCTAAGTTGTTCTCTGTGTAATTTCTAACAAGTTTTCTAGACTTCAAGTTATTTTCTGTGTAATTTATAGAAGAATGAATTTTCTGAAGCTGATTATTTCAAAACGGAAAAATTTGAGGTGAGTTTCAAAATAAGCAAATTATTAATTCATTAAAGATTGTTTAAAAGACACATAAAGCACTTGTATTTTACATATTAATAACACACATAAGCACTTGTATTTTACATATTAATAAGACACATAAGCACTTGTATTTTACCTATTAATAAGACACATAAGCACTTGTATTTTACATATTAATAAGACACATAAGCACTTGTATTTTACCTATTAATAATACACATAAGGCACTTGTATTTTACTTATTCATTAGACATGTAAAACACTTGTGTTTTACATATTAATAAGACACATAAGACACTTGTATTTTACATATTAATAAGACACATAAGACACTTGTATTATACATATTAATAAGACACATAAAGCACTTGTATTTTACATATTAATAACACACATAAGCACTTGTATTTTACATATTAATAAGACACATAAGCACTTGTATTTTACCTATTAATAAGACACATAAGACACTTGTATTTTACAAATTAATAAGACACATAAGACACTTGTATTTTACATATTAATAAGACACATAAGACACTTGTATTTTACATATTAATAAGACACATAAGACACTTGTATTATACATATTAATAAGACACATAAAGCACTTGTATTTTACATATTAATAACACACATAAGCACTTGTATTTTACATATTAATAAGACACATAAGCACTTGTATTTTACCTATTAATAAGACACATAAGCACTTGTATTTTACATATTAATAAGACACATAAGCACTTGTATTTTACCTATTAATAATACACATAAGGCACTTGTATTTTACTTATTCATTAGACATGTAAAACACTTGTGTTTTACATATTAATAAGACACATAAGACACTTGTATTTTACATATTAATAAGACACATAAGACACTTGTATTTTACATATTAATAAGACACATAAGACACTTGTATTTTACATATTAATAAGACACATAAAACACTTGTAATTTAGATATTAATAATACACATAAGACACTTGTATTTTACAAATTAATAAGACACATAAGACACTTGTATTTTACATATTAATAAGACACATAAGACACTTGTATTTTACATATTAATAAGACACATAAGACACTTGTATTATACATATTAATAAGACATGTATTTTACATATTGTAGACTAAAGATCTTTCTAACTCAACTATTATAATATTTTTCACCATCATTCTTTGGACTGAGTTATGTTAAACAAAGTTCAGGAACGTGATATTACAGCTGAATTATTACAGTTTTTGTTGTTGTTTGTTTTGAGAAATAAAGTGGAATTTTCTTTAGTTAAAACGTAATTCAGCAGATGTTTTGTTTTCCCTTTGTGTATGTAATTACACAATTGAAAATGTGGATTCACAATGAAATATGATAAAAGCAACACAACTTAATTGACTCTGAATATTGTGACGCCTCATAGGAGTTTATTACACCGTCTAATTATGAACGACATAAACCTAGGTATAATTGTATTATTCCTTTAATACGAAATAAAGAACAATAGTCTTAACACATTTATTATCATTCCATATCTTAAGGTTTGTTTTGAATTTTGCGCAAAGCTACACGAGGACTATCTGCGCTATCCGTCCATAATTTAGCAGTGTAAGAGTAGAGGGAAGGCAGCTAGTCATCATTACCCACCGCCAACTCTTGGGCTACTCTTTTACCAACGAATAGTGGGACTGACCGTCACATTATAACGCCCCCACGGCTGAAAGGGCGAACATGTTTGGTGTGACGGGGATTCGAACCCGCGAATTACGAGTCGAGTACCTTAACCACCTAGCCATGTCAAGGAACCGCTATTTTGTTAAATATAAATTCGCATATATTTGGGTAAAAAGTCCCATTGATTCGTTGGAGTAGAACATTGCATTAGGTAGTTTTTTTCTTGCGCTGACCAAACTAATTTGTCGGTTTAATTTTTTTTTAAGTTTCTTTTTCACTTTTATTTCTAGAAGGACCGTAGTCAAAGAACAAGAAAACGGTTTATTATATTTCATAAAGCTATAAAATCATAACGTGTGGATTTTCAAATAGTTGTTTTAAAACATCACTATATCTTTCTTGACCCTGACTATTGTAATTTAGGATCATGTCTTTTTGTTGCTATTGTTTAGAATCTGATTCAGTTACAGAAACTTGCTCTATTCTTTTGGGGTGGGGAATTAGTGTTATTGTTGGGGCTTTTTAACTTTTTCATTTCATCTGAGTTTATCTTGATGAGATCTCAAAATGAAGTTAATTTGTCTCTAGTGACAATTTTCAAACTGTTTATTTAATTTTGCAATATTAAGACTTTTCACTGACGTTATTAGGCTAATTAAATCGCAATATAAAAAAAACACACCATTTTCCCGCACGTTGTAATTTAGACATGTGTACTTGATCTCAATAAATTAATCTCTTTCCAAGGATTTTGCAGTTAATTTGATTAATGTATAATATTTACAGTTAAAAGTAACAAATCATTTATATTTTTGCGGTCTTATGTTTTGGCCAAGTGGTTAAGGCTTTCGACTCCTAGTGTGACGGTCGCGGGTTCGAATCGTGGTCGTACTAAACATGCTTTCCCTTTTGAGCCGTGGGGGCTTTATAATGTTCGATCAATCCCACTATTTGTTAATACAAGAGTAACCCAAGAGTTGGCGGTGGATGATGATGACTAACTGCCTTCCTTCTAGTCTCACGCTGCTAAATTAGGGACGGCTAGCGCAGATGGCCCTCGTGTAGCTTTGCGCGAAATTAAAAAAAACAAACTCTTTTGTTTAAGAAATTCGTTATTGATTTTGTTACATTTCTCCTATTTTTATGTTACAAATATTTCTTTGATTGCATAATAACTTAGGTACCAATCACAAAGTGCAATTGATGTGACTATGTTTTATTAGTAGGAAATGTGCTAAGGAACTGATTACTGTCATTTAAGTGTATTGACATCTGAATTTGGTTTAGAACTGATTATTGTAATTTAAGTGTATTGACAAACATCTGAATTTGGTTTAGGAACTAATTACTGTCATTTAAGTGTATTGACAAACATCTAAATTTGGTTTAGAACTGATTACTGTAATTTAAGTGTATTGACAAACATCTGAATTTGGTTTAGAACTGATTACTGTAATTTAAGTGTATTGACAAACATCTGAATTTGGTTTAGAACTGATTACTGTAATTTAAGTGTATTGACAAACATCTGAATTTGGTTTAGGAACTGATTACTGTCATTTAAGTGTATTGACAAACATCCAAATTTGGTTTAGAACTGATTACTGTAATTTAAGTGTATTGACAAACATCTGAATTTGGTTTAGAACTGATTACTGTAATTTAAATGTATTGACAAACATTTGAATTTGGTTTAGGAACTGATTACTGTCATTTAAGTGTATTGACAAACATATGAATTTGGTTTAGGAACTGATTACTGTCATTTAAGTGTATTGACAAACATCTGAATTTGGTTTATTGTTATGAAAATTTGGGGATGTAATATTTTTTGCCGTGGATTATAAGTGTCTTAATTAAGGTAAATTGTCAAAAATATGTCTTGGAACTTGTGATTAATTATTTGATTGGTTTGTAATACGTCTTATAGCGATGGTTTAACGCTTTAAACACGTAGTCCTGAGTAAGTTAACTTTGGAAAGTTTAACTTTTTTATGTGAAATGTACAATTGTTCTTGGTACGATAGTAATTTTCATTAACATTTTGCATAAAACGTTATTTATGAGCAGTATTTTTCTTAGGAATGCGTTATGGATATAGCAATGGGTATGAGCAGTACAAACGTTTGTAACCAAGGGTTGCAGCCACTTGGAACTCAGAGTGTGATGAATCAGATACCGCAACTATCACAAAATAACCCTACTCTTCCAAGTGGTAGCGAGAGATTTTTACCAGGTTTTGCTAACAGTTTTCAGAATCCTTTAACCACCACTAACAGATTTCAGAATCCTTTCATTAGTAGTAATGGTTTTCGGAATCCTTTACCTAACACTAACAGATTTCAGAATCCTTTTACCAGTAGTAACGGTCTTCAAAACCCTTTCACCAACAGTAATGGTTTTCGGAATCCTTTACCTAACACTAACAGATTTCAGAATCCTTTTACCAGTGGTAACGGTCTTCAAAACCCTTTCACCAACAGTAATGGTTTTCGGAATCCTTTACCTAACACTAACAGATTTCAGAATCCTTTACCAGTAGTAACGGTCTTCAAAACCCTTTCACCAACAGTAATGGTTTCCAATATCCTTTAACCAACAGCAACAGATTTCAGAATCCTTTCACCAGTAGTAACGGTCTTCAAAACCCTTTCACCAACAGTAATGGTTTTCGGAATCCTTTACCTAACACTAACAGATTTCAGAATCCTTTTACCAGTAGTAACGGTCTTCAAAACCCTTTCACCAACAGTAATGGTTTCCAATATCCTTTAACCAACAGCAACAGATTTCAGAATCCTTTCACCAGTAGTAACGGGTTTCAAAATCCTTTCACCAGTAGTAATCAGTATCCACCGACAATACAGAATCCATTCCCTAGTACTTCCGGATTTGTTAACAACTTTGCTGGTTAAGGAAAGTTTAGAACATGATACAAACCTTTTTGTATACGGAGTTTCTTATTTTATTTGGTTCGTAATCTTTTATGGTTTAGAAGTACTTTATCAATTTTTAAATAGCAACACTATATGTACATGAATAAATAAACTGAATTGTTATTACGTATTGTTCAACGTCCCATTTACTTAACTACATAAATAAAACAATACCAAAAAAAGTTTGTTTGTTTTTTAATTTCGCGCAAAGCTACTCGAGGGCTATTTGCGTTAGCCGTCCCTAATTTAGCAGTGTAAGACTAAAGGAAAGGCAGCTAGTCATCACCACCCATCGCCAACTCTTAGGCTGCTCTTTTACCAACGAATAGTGAGATTTACTGTCACATTGTAACGCCCACACGGCTGAAAGGGCGAGCATGTGTAGTGTGAGAGGGATTCGAACCCGCGAACCTCAGATTATGATTCGAGTGCTTTAACCACCGCCCTGTTCCGGGCCCGCAAACCTCTCTCTTTGGACTTTATTTACCACAGAGGATGTAACTTGTAACAAAATAATACAGAACTGTTTGTGATCTTTTTTTTATCTTGAGAGCTATTACAATGTATACAAACATTACACTATGTAACACAAATTTTGTACCTGGATAATATGTTATTTCTTAATTGCTTATGTTGTAAAATTACAGAAAATGGTCATTATTCCCTTCAAACTTTGCTTTTGTGATCTGGATACTGAAATTTATAAAGTAACCTATTTTCTATATAAAAACGGGCAAATTTACACATTTTCATTTACATAAGGTCTGAATGAAACAACATATAAATCAAGATTTACATATATTTATACTAAAGTTATACAAAAATGTTTATAAGTGAGTAGTTTTTCGAGATTTGCAACTATAATGTAAATCACTTTCTATGTATCAGCCCAGAAGTATAGTCTCCAATCATGTTTTCGTTATACGCTCTTTGGTAGCAGCGTTCAAAGTCCAGTATATCTTGGTGGAAGCGCTCGTCTTGCTCTACTGAGTATGCTTCCATGTTCTTCTTGAATTTATCAAGATGAGCGTCAAGGATATGGACTTTCATGGTCATCCTGCAGCCCATTTTGCCGTAATTTTTCACTAAAGCCTCATAATTTTCGGCCTTGTGATTGCCAAAGAAGCCCCGAACCACTGAGATAAAACTACCCCAAGCTTTTTTTCCTTCCTACTGAGCTTCTTGGGGAATTCTGTGCACTCCAAGATCTTCTTTACTTGTGGTCAAACGAAGACATCAGCTTTGACCTTTGCCTCAGACAGCTTAGGGAAGAAGTCTCGAAGGTACTTGAAGGCTTCAGACTCCTTATCAAGAGTTGTGACAAATTGTTTCATAAGACCCAATTTTATGTGCAATGGTGGGAACAAGTAGCAATTGCTTGAGTGGTCAGTAGGTTCACTCCAAATTCTTGGAATAGCGAACTTCATGGCTTTCTTTTCCCCTCTGTACCATCCTGCAAAAGAGCAAAATAAAATTGTTATTATGAAGAATATATTTATTTCATCCACAACTAATGTATAAGAGGTTCATGCAAAATATTTTATATGTGATATTTTTTCTATACTACTGGAAATTAAAATAAAATAAATTAAAAGATATTTACATTTTGAAAGGTCTAAAATTTGTATTATATAAAATCTTACTACTCAAGCAAGTAAAAATTGTCCGTCTTACCTTGCAGTCCCCCGCTAGTATTGCGGTATGTCTTCGAATTTACAACCCTAAAAGTAGGGGTTCGATTCCCCTCGGTGGGCTCAGCAGATATCCCGATGTGGCTTTGCTATAAGAAAGCACACACTCACTTACCTTGTAGAGTATTTTTGCAGTTTTCGCAGGTAAAGTGAGGTTCCCAGAGTTTGTCTTGATCTCTAACAGGCATGCCTTGTAGGTTTCACACAGTACTTTTTCGCTCTTGTCTTGATAAATTGGCCATATACTTAGCAGAATGCGTCTGGAGAATGCTTGCAGCTTCTTGATTCCATCTCTGATAAAATCAGATAGGTCTATGCGTTCACTTAGGCAGCTAAAACTAAACTGAAGTGGTGAGTGGTGAGCTCCTGAAAGTTTTACGGAAAGTTCTAGAAAATTCTTGTAAGTTCGAGAAATTTCTCTATCAGCTACTCAGCACTGAATCTACCTGGAATATTCTGGAAAATGGGTAAATTTATAAATTTCATCACCCATGTTACAAAAGCAAAGTTTGAAGAGAAAAATAGGTCTTTTCCATTTACTTTAGGCATAAGCAATTGGGAAATAACACTTTCTTCCCAGGAACAAGAAAAAGTACAAATTTTGTTACGTAGTGTTATTGTTTCGCTGTTGTTCTACCATTAATACGTAGTTATGGTACTAAAGATATAGCTGTACTGGCTTATGACTTATATAAAATATGAAAAACATAGAGAATCACAAAATGTTTTATGATTAGCTACAGAAACAAATAGATGGAATATAGAAGCAGCTAATAAACATAATTTTATTTAAAGTCGAAATGATAAAAAGCATAAATACGATTTATTTCTAGCTTTATTATCAAGAATATATTAATACAAAAAAAAACAAAAAACATTTGCTGCTCCAGAAAGCGACAACAAGCTTTAACATAAACGTATGGTGACGTCACAAGTACGTCATTGCACTAAAGTTTAACGTGTAACTTGACGTGTTAATTATGTAAATTACTTCTTTTTGAAGCTCATATTCACGGAAAGATATGTACGTTAACTTAGTCAATTGTTTTCATTATATTAATCTGATTACACGTATGAGTTTCTGCCATATAACAGTGTGTGTATGTATATAAATATACATTTTTTTTTACGATCCATACAACGAAGAGCAGATGATGTCACAGGGAACGACTACCTAGTACCAAATGTCTTTTACAACAACAGTTGTTGTGGTGTGAACACCTTTTCTAAGATGGCAAAGCATAATTATAGCAAATCAGACTTGTTATATTGGCCAAGAATAGCCAGTTGGTTAGGGCGCTTGACTCGTAATCTAAGATTGCGGGTTGGTGATGGCTAGCTGCCTTCCCTCTAGTCTTATACTGCTAAGTAAGGAAAGGCTAGCGCAGATAGCTCTCGTTTCAGCTTTGCGCAAAATTAAAAAAAACAAATATACTTGTTGTACGACATCAGAATTAACTATATCATATTTTAACACTACATTCTTTATCGATGCCGTCATGGATTTTGAAGAATTAAAGGAGTATGCAATATTAGTACCTTAACAAAATTATGTTTGTCATATAAATTGCCGACGACGCATTTTGATCAATCCAGAGCTCATCTTATGACAAGTATTATGACCTGTCATGCTTCACCAGCTTGAAAAAAGGCGTTCACGTCATAACATACATTGTTGTAAAAGAAAAATAAATGTTTTTACAGACATATTATTGTGAACTAATGTTCTATTTGTTGTATCCCAGCTGGTCAGATGACCTTTGGATTAAGCCAAACGCGTTATCAACAGTAGATATGGTGAACATATTATGGTTAAAACTATTATTATATAGTCTTATAATCCTTGAAAATCCCTAAAGAACGAGCTGAGTGATTTATTGTCAAAAATATAATAAGCTAAATGTCTTAAGTTCGACTCAAAATATCTACTACGAATACACATAAGTGGAAAACATGATTAAGCACGCGAGATGTAAGGTACATTTAAAAACTAATATTTCTATAAAATAGCACATAAATGGAATCTCACATTTAAAATGTGATAAGGCTTAATCTCTATTCAGAAGCAGAGACATCTATAATAAATATGAAATGTTGTAAAACAGATAAATAAAAATCTACTCGAAAGCTGTTTGTCTGGACTTTTATCTAAAGTGTATAGAGGAATTCCTCTCCACACAACATGTATGAAAACTATACTCGTTAATTTTCGTTGCAAAAGTACGTAATGTTAGTGTTTGTTTTTCCTTTGTTTTTCGAATTTCCCGCAAAGTTACTCGAGGGCTATCTGCGCTAGCCGTCCCTAATTTAGCAGTGTAAGACTAGAGTGAAGGCAGCTAGTCATCACCACCAACCGCCAACTTTTGGGTTATTCTTTTACCAACGAATAGTGGGATTGAAAGTCACATTATAATGCCCTCACGGCTGAAAGGGCGAGGGTATGTTTGATATGACGGGATTCGAACCTGCGACCCTCGGATAACGAGTCGAGCACCTTAACCACCCAGCCATGCCGGGCCCTTTATTACGAAAAAGGTATTGAGTGTTTATAATAAAAACATTACAGTTCCCTATTTTTGTTTAAAGTGGTATTTGCATATTTTGTTTCGGTTTATTTACGCTCCACTACAAATGATATATTTTAAAATATTTTTCTTTAGTCCAAAAAATATTATATTTTAAAACTTTTAATACACGAAATATCGTATCGAGTGAATTTTTATCTTCTATTTTTTTTAACAAAATAATAAAATATGGCAAAAGTTGTAATCTGTCACGTTAATAACTTTCATCTGTCAAAAAAATAACTTTTTCTCTCATTTTATGTCTAACGTGTATGTTGGTTTAAACATAAACTCCGCACGATTTTTATTGAAAAAACAAAAACTTTTGAAAGCGAACGCCTTAAGCCTACTTTTACAAAATTATTCCAATCACGTGATTTAACGGGTGATTTCTTTATATAGTTTTGGATATCTTCGTATTTTAAAATTTCGTGTCTGATTCATTTATGGTTCCTAAATATCACACATCAAGGTGCTCATCTCAGGTAAAGTAACTTAAAAACATTTCAAGCAGCTGTTATTGTAATTATTACTCATGCATTGATTGATATTTCTTGAAACTAGGGCAAGTTTCGAGTTTTTCCGGAATTTTAAAGAAAAGCCAGAATTTTAATTTTATTTTCATTTAAGGGAAAATAAGCTGGAAAAAACCACCAATGATACTGATGTTGTTTCCTGTATTTACTGGATCATGTCTTTGTCTCTTGTATTTGTTGGATCATGTTTTTGTTTCTTGTATTTGTTTCCCGTATTTGTTGGGTCATGTTTTTGTTTCTTGTATTTGTTTCCTGTAGTTGTTGGGTCATGTTGTTGTTTCTTGTATTTGTTTCCTGTATTTGTTATGTCATGTTTTTGTTTCTTGTATTTAATGGATCATTTTTTGTTTCTTGTATTTGATGGATCATGTGTTTGTTTCTTGTATTTGTTTCCTGTATTTGTTGGGTAGTGTTTTTGTTTCTTGTATTTGATGGATCATGTTTTTGTTTCTTGTATTTGTTTCCTGTATTTCTTAGGTCATGTTTTTGTTTCTTGTATTTGATGGATCATGTTTTTGTTTTTTGTATATGTTGGATCATGCATGTATTTGGTTCTTGTATTTGTTTCCCGTATTTGTTGGGTCATGTTTTTGTTTCTTGTATTTGTTTCCTGTAGTTGTTGGGTCATGTTTTTGTTTCTTGTATTTGATGGATCATGTTTTTATTTCTTGTATTTGATGGATCATGTTTTTGTTTCTTGTATTTGTTTCCTGTATTTGTTGGGTCATGTTTTTGTTTCTTGCATTTGCTTCCTGTATTTGTTAGGTCATGTTTTTGTTTCTTGTATTTGATGAATCATGTTTTTGTTTTTTTGTATTTGATTAATCATGTTTTTGTTTCTTGTATTTGTTGGGTCATGATTTTGTTTCTTGTATTTGTTGGATATTGTTTTTGTTTCTTGTATTTGTTTCCTGTATTTCTTAGGTCATGTTTTTCTTTCTTGTATTTGATGGATCATGTTTTTGTTTTTTGTATATGTTGGATCATGCATGTATTTGGTTCTTGTATTAGTTTCCTGTATTTGTTGGGTAGTGTTTTTGTTTCTTGTATTTGATGGATCATGTTTTTTTTCCTTGTATTTTATGTATCATGTTTTTGTTTCTTGTATTTGTTTCCTGTGTTTGTTGGGTCATGTTTTTCTTTCTTTTATTTGATGGATCATGTTTTTGTTTCTTATATATCTTGGATCATGCATGTATTTGTTTCCTGTATTTGTTGGGTCATGTTTTTGTTTCTTGTATTTGATGTATCATATTTTTGTATTTGTATTTGATGAATCATGTTTTTGTTTCTTGTATTTGTTTTCTGTATTTGTTGGGTCATGTTTTTGTTTCTTGTATTTGTTTCCTGTGTTTGTTAGGTCATGTTTTTGTTTCTTGTATTTAATGGATCATTTTTTGTTTCTTGTATATGTTGGATCATGCATGTATTTGTTTTTTGTATTTGTTTCCTGTATTTGTTGGGTCGTGTTTTTGTTTCTTGTATTTGATGAATCATGTTTTTATTTCTTGTATTTGATGGATCATGTTTTTGTTTCTTGTATTTGTTTCCTGTATTTGTTGGGTCATGTTTTTGTTTCCTGTATTTGATGAATCATGTTTTTGTTTCTTGTATTTATTTTCTGTATTTGTTGGGTCATGTTTTTGTTTCCTGTATTTGTTAGGTCATGTTTTTGTTTCTTGTATTTGATGGATCATGTTTTTGTTTCTTGTATATCTTGGATCATGTTTTTGTTTCTTGTATTTGTTGGGTCATGATTTTGTTTCTTGTATTTGTTGGATATTGTTTTTGTTTCTTGTATTTGTTTCCTGTATTTGTTTCTTGTATTTCTTTCCTGTATTTGTTAGGTCTTCTTTTTGTTTCTTGTATTGGTTTCCTGTATTTGTTAGGTCATGTTTTTGTTTTTTGTATTTGATGGATCATGTTTTTGTTTCTTGTGTATGTTGGATCATGTTTTTGTTTCTTGTATTTGTTTCCCGTATTTGTTGGGTCATGTTTTTGTTTCTTTTATTTGTTTCCTGTATTTGTTGGGTCATGTTTTTGTTTGTTGTATTTGATGGATTGTGTTTTTGTTTCTTGTATTTGTCTCATGTATTTGTTAGGTCATGTTTTTGTTTCTTGTATTTGATGAATCATGTTTTTGTTTTTTTGTATTTGATTAATCATGTTTTTGTTTCATGTATTTGTTGGGTCATGATTTTGTTTCTTGTATTTGTTGGATATTGTTTTTGTTTCTTGTATTTGTTTCCTGTATTTGTTTCTTGTATTTCTTTCCTGTATTTGTTAGGTCATGTTTTTTTTCTTCTATTTGATGAATCATGTTTTTGGTTCTTGTATTTCATTCCTGTATTTGTTGGGTCTTGTTTTTGTTTCTTGTATTGGTTTCCTGTATTTGTTAGGTCATGTTTTTGTTTTTTGTATTTGATGGATCATGTTTTTGTTTCTTGTATTTGTTTCCTGTCTTTGTTAGGTCATGTTTTTGTTTTTTGTATTTGATGGATCATGTTTTTGTTTCTTGTGTATGTTTTTTATATGTGTTGGATTATTTTTTTGTTTCTTGTATTTGTTTCCTCTATTTGTTGGGTCATATTTTTGTTTCTTGTATTTGTTGGGTCATGTTTTTGTTTCTTGTATTTGTCGAATCATGTTTTAGTTCCTTGTATTTGTTGGATCATGTCTTTTTTTCTTGTATTTGTTGGATCATGTTTTTGTTTCTTTTATTTGTTGGATCATGTTTTTGTTTCTTGTATTTATTGGGTCATGTTTCTGTTTCTTCTATTTGATGAATCATGTTTTTGTCTCTTGTATTTGTTGGATCATGTTTTTGTTTCTTGTATTTGTTTCCTGTATTTATTGGATCATGTTTTTGTTTTTTGTATTTGTTGGGTCATGTTTTTGTTTCTTGTATTTGATGGATCATGTTTTTGTTTCTTGTATTTGTTTCCTGTATTTCTTAGGTCATGTTTTTCTTTCTTGTATTTGATGGATCATGTTTTTGTTTTTTGTATATGTTGGATCATGCATGTATTTGGTTCTTGTATTTGTTTCCTGTATTTGTTGGGTAGTGTTTTTGTTTCTTGTATTTGATGGATCATGTTTTTTTTCCTTGTATTTTATGTATCATGTTTTTGTTTCTTGTATTTGTTTCCTGTGTTTGTTGGGTCATGTTTTTCTTTCTTTTATTTGATGGATCATGTTTTTGTTTCTTATATATCTTGGATCATGCATGTATTTGTTTCCTGTATTTGTTGGGTCATGTTTTTGTTTCTTGTATTTGATGTATCATATTTTTGTATTTGTATTTGATGAATCATGTTTTTGTTTCTTGTATTTGTTTTCTGTATTTGTTGGGTCATGTTTTTGTTTCTTGTATTTGTTTCCTGTATTTGTTAGGTCATGTTTTTGTTTCTTGTATTTAATGGATCATTTTTTGTTTCTTGTATATGTTGGATCATGCATGTATTTGTTTTTTGTATTTGCTTCCTGTATTTGTTGGGTCGTGTTTTTGTTTCTTGTATTTGATGAATCATGTTTTTATTTCTTGTATTTGATGGATCATGTTTTTGTTTCTTGTATTTGTTTCCTGTATTTGTTGGGTCATGTTTTTGTTTCTTGCATTTGCTTCCTGTATTTGTTAGGTCATGTTTTTGTTTCCTGTATTTGATGAATCATGTTTTTGTTTCTTGTATTTATTTTCTGTATTTGTTGGGTCATGTTTTTGTTTCCTGTATTTGTTAGGTCATGTTTTTGTTTCTTGTATTTGATGGATCATGTTTTTGTTTCTTGTATATCTTGGATCATGTTTTTGTTTCTTGTATTTGTTGGATATTGTTTTTGTTTCTTGTATTTGTTTCCTGTATTTGTTTCTTGTATTTCTTTCCTGTATTTGTTAGGTCTTCTTTTTGTTTCTTGTATTGGTTTCCTGTATTTGTTAGGTCATGTTTTTGTTTTTTGTATTTGATGGATCATGTTTTTGTTTCTTGTGTATGTTGGATCATGTTTTTGTTTCTTGTATTTTTTTCCCGTATTTGTTGGGTCATGTTTTTGTTTCTTTTATTTGTTTCCTGTATTTGTTGGGTCATGTTTTTGTTTGTTGTATTTGATGGATTGTGTTTTTGTTTCTTGTATTTGTCTCATGTATTTGTTAGGTCATGTTTTTGTTTCTTGTATTTAATGGATCATGTTTTTGTTTCCTGTATTTGTTGGGTCATGTTTTTGTTACTTGTATTTGATGTATCATGTTTTTGTTTCCTGGATTTGTTGGGTCATGTTTTTGTTTCTTGGATTTGATGGATCATGTTTTTGTTTCTTATATTTGTTTTTTATATGTGTTGGATTACTTTTTGTTTCTTGTATTTGTTTCCTGTATTTTTTGGGTCATATTTTTGTTTCTTGTATTTGTTGGGTCATGTTTTTGTTTCTTGTATTTGTCGAATCATGTTTTAGTTCCTTGTATTTGTTGGATCATGTCTTTTTTTTTGTATTTGTTGGATCATGTTTTTGTTTCTTTTATTTGTCGAATCATGTTTTAGTTCCTTGTATTTGTTGGATCATGTCTTTTTTTTGTATTTGTTGGATCATGTTTTTGTTTCTTTTATTTGTCGAATCATGTTTTAGTTCCATGTATTTGTTGGATCATGTCTTTTTTTTGTATTTGTTGGATCATGTTTCTGTTTCCTGTATTTGTTGGGTCATGTTTTTGTTTCTTGTATTTGTTTCCTATATATGTTGGATTATGTTTTTATTTCTTGGATTTGATGGATCATGTTTTTGTTTCTTATATTTGTTTTTTATATGTGTTGGATTATTTTTTTGTTTCTTGTATTTGTTTCCTCTATTTGTTGGGTCATATTTTTGTTTCTTGTATTTGTTGGGTTATGTTTTTGTTTCTTGTATTTGTCGAATCATGTTTTAGTTCCTTGTATTTGTTGGATCATGTCTTTTTTTCTTGTATTTGTTGGATCATGTTTTTGTTTCTTTTATTTGTTGGATCATGTTTTTGTTTCTTGTATTTGTTGGGTCATGTTTCTGTTTCTTCTATTTGATGAATCATGTTTTTATTTCTTGTATTTGATGGATCATGTTTTTGTTTCTTGTATTTGTTTCCTGTGTTTGATGGGTCATGTTTAAGTTTCTTGTATTTGTTTCCTGTATTTGTTGGGTCATGTTTTTGTTTCTTGCATTTGCTTCCTGTATTTGTTAGGTCATGTTTTTGTTTCTTGTATTTGATGAATCCTGTTTTTGTTTTTTTGTATTTGATGAATCATGTTTTTGTTTCTTGTATTTGTTTCCTGTATTTGATGAATCATGTTTTTGTTTCTTGTATTTATTTTCTGTATTTGTTGGGTCATGTTTTTGTTTCCTGTATTTGTTAGGTCATGTTTTTGTTTCTTGTATATCTTGGATCATGCATGTATTTGTTTCCTGTAATTGTTGGGTCATGATTTTGTTTATTGTATTTGATGAATCATATTTTTGTTTTTTGTATTTGATGAATCATGTTTTTAGTTCTTGGATTTGTTGGATCATGTTTTTGTTTCTTGTATTTGTTGGGTCATGATTTTGTTTCTTGTATTTGTTGGATATTGTTTTTGTTTCTTGTATTTGTTTCCTGTATTTGTTTCTTGTATTTCTTTCCTGTATTTGTTAGGTCTTCTTTTTGTTTCTTGTATTGGTTTCCTGTATTTGTTAGGTCATGTTTTTGTTTTTTGTATTTGATGGATCATGTTTTTGTTTCTTGTATTTGTTTCCTGTCTTTGTTAGGTCATGTTTTTGTTTTTTGTATTTGATGGATCATGTTTTTGTTTCTTGTATTTGTTTTCCGTATTTGTTGGGTCATGTTTTTGTTTCTTGTATTTGTTTCCTGTATTTGTTGGGTCATGTTTTTGTTTGTTGTATTTGATGGATTGTGTTTTTGTTTCTTGTATTTGTCTCATGTATTTGTTAGGTCATGTTTTTGTTTCTTGTTTTTAATGGATCATGTTTTTGTTTCCTGTATTTGTTGGGTCATGTTTTTGTTACTTGTATTTGATGTATCATGTTTTTTTTTCTGTATTTGTTGGGTCATGTTTTTGTTTCTTGTATTTGTTTCCTATATATGTTGGATTATGTTTTTATTTCTTGGATTTGATGGATTATGTTTTTGTTTTTTATATTTGTTTTTTATATGTGTTGGATTATTTTTTGTTTCTTGTATTTGTTTCCTGTATTTTTGGGTCATATTTTTGTTTCCTGTATTTTTGGGTCATATTTTTGTTTCTTGTATTTGTTGGGTCATGTTTTTGTTTCTTGTATTTGTCGAATCATGTTTTAGTTCCTTGTATTTGTTGGATCATGTCTTTTTTTGTATTTGTTGGATCATGTTTTTGTTTTTTTTATTTGTTGGATCATGTTTTTGTTTCTTGTATTTGTTGGGTCATGTTTCTGTTTCTTGTATTTGTTGGGTCATGTTTCTGTTTCTTCTATTTGATGAATCATGTTTTTGTCTCTTGTATTTGTTGGATCATGTTTTTGTTTCTTGTATTTGTTTCCTGTATTTATTGGATCATGTTTTTGTTTTTTATATTTGTTTTTTATATGTGTTGGATTATTTTTTGTTTCTTGTATTTGTTTCCTGTATTTTTGGGTCATATTTTTGTTTCTTGTATTTGTTGGGTCATGTTTTTGTTTCTTGTATTTGTCGAATCATGTTTTAGTTCCTTGTATTTGTTGGATCATGTCTTTTTTTGTATTTGTTGGATCATGTTTTTGTTTCTTTTATTTGTTGGATCATGTTTTTGTTTCTTGTATTTGTTGGGTCATGTTTCTGTTTCTTGTATTTGTTGGGTCATGTTTCTGTTTCTTCTATTTGATGAATCATGTTTTTGTCTCTTGTATTTGTTGGATCATGTTTTTGTTTCTTGTATTTGTTTCCTGTATTTATTGGATCATGTTTTTGTTTTTTGTATTTGTTGGGTCATGTTTTTGTTTTTTGTATATGTTGGATCATGCATGTATTTGGTTCTTGTATTTGTTTCCTGTATTTGTTGGGTAGTGTTTTTGTTTCTTGTATTTGATGGATCATGTTGTTTTTTTCCCTTGTATTTGATGGATCATGTTTTTGTTTCTTGTATTTGTTTCCTGTGTTTGTTGGGTCATGTTTTTGTTTCTTGTATTTGTTTCCTGTATTTGTTGGGTCATGTTTTTGTTTCTTGTATTTGCTTCCTGTATTTGTTGGGTCATGTTTTTGTTTCTTGTATTTGCTTCCTGTATTTCTTAGGTCATGTTTTTGTTTGTTGTAGTTGTTTCCTGTATTTGTTAGGTCATGTTTTTTTTCTTTTATTTGATGGATCATGTTTTTGTTTCTTATATATCTTGGATCATGCATGTATTTGTTTCCTGTAATTGTTGGGTCATGTTTTTGTTTATTGTATTTGATGAATCATATTTTTGTTTTTTGTATTTGATGAATCATGTTTTTAGTTCTTGTATTTGTTGGGTCATGATTTTGTTTCTTCTATTTGTTGGATATTGTTTTTGTTTCTTGTATTTGTTTCCTGTATTTGTTTCTTGTATTTCTTTCCTGTATTTGTTAGGTCATGTTTTTTTTCTTCTATTTGATGAATCATGTTTTTGGTTCTTGTATTTCTTTCCTGTATTTGTTGGGTCTTGTTTTTGTTTCTTGTATTGGTTTCCTGTATTTGTTAGGTCATGTTTTTGTTTTTTGTATTTGATGGATCATGTTTTTTTTCTTGTATTTGTTTCCTGTCTTTGTTAGGTCATGTTTTTGTTTTTTGTATTTGATGGATCATGTTTTTGTTTCCTGTATTTGTTGGGTCATGTTTTTGTTACTTGTATTTGATGTATCATGTTTTTGTTTCCTGTATTTGTTGGGTCATGTTTTTGTTTCTTGTATTTGTTTCCTATATATGTTGGATTATGTTTTTATTTCTTGGATTTGATGGATCATGTTTTTGTTTCTTATATTTGTTTTTTATATGTGTTGGATTATTTTTTTTGTTTCTTGTATTTGTTTCCTGTATTTGTTGGGTCATATTTTTGTTTCTTGTATTTGTTGGGTCATGTTTTTGTTTCTTGTATTTGTCGAATCATGTTTTAGTTCCTTGTATTTGTTGGATCATGTCTTTTTTTTTGTATTTGTTTGGTCATGTTTCTGTTTCTTCTATTTGATGGATCATGTTTTTGTTTCTTGTATTTGTTTCCCGTATTTGTTGGGTCATGTTTTTGTTTCTTTTATTTGTTTCCTGTATTTGTTGGGTCATGTTTTTGTTTGTTGTATTTGATGGATCGTGTTTTTGTTTCTTGTATTTGTCTCCTGTATTTATTAGGTTATGTTTTTGTTTCTTGTATTTAATGGATCATGTTTTTGTTTCCTGTATTTGTTTGGTCATGTTTTTGTTACTTGTATTTGATGTATCATGTTTTTGTTTCTTGTATTTGTTGGGTCATGTTTTTGTTTCTTGTATTTGTTTTCTATATATGTTGGATTATGTTTTTATTTCTTGGATTTGATGGATCATGTTTTTGTTTCTTATATTTGTTTTTTATATGTGTTGGATTATTTTTTTGTTTCTTGTATTTGTTTCCTCTATTTGTTGTGTCATATTTTTGTTTCTTGTATTTGTTGGGTCATGTTTTTGTTTCTTGTATTTGTCGAATCATGTTTTAGTTCCTTGTATTTGTGGATCATGTCTTTTTTTCTTGTATTTGTTGGATCATGTTTTTGTTTCTTTTATTTGTTGGATCATGTTTTTGTTTCTTGTATTTGTTGGGTCATGTTTCTGTTTCTTCTATTTGATGAATCATGTTTTTATTTCTTGTATTTGATGGATCATGTTTTTGTTTCTTGTATTTGTTTCCTGTGTTTGATGGGTCATGTTTAAGTTTCTTGTATTTGTTTCCTGTATTTGTTGGGTCATGTTTTTGTTTCTTGCATTTGCTTCCTGTATTTGTTAGGTCATGTTTTTGTTTCTTGTATTTGATGAATCCTGTTTTTGTTTTTTTGTATTTGATGAATCATGTTTTTGTTTCTTGTATTTGTTTCCTGTATTTGATGAATCATGTTTTTGTTTCTTGTATTTATTTTCTGTATTTGTTGGGTCATGTTTTTGTTTCCTGTATTTGTTAGGTCATGTTTTTGTTTCTTGTATATCTTGGATCATGCATGTATTTGTTTCCTGTAATTGTTGGGTCATGATTTTGTTTATTGTATTTGATGAATCATATTTTTGTTTTTTGTATTTGATGAATCATGTTTTTAGTTCTTGGATTTGTTGGATCATGTTTTTGTTTCTTGTATTTGTTGGGTCATGATTTTGTTTCTTGTATTTGTTGGATATTGTTTTTGTTTCTTGTATTTGTTTCCTGTATTTGTTTCTTGTATTTCTTTCCTGTATTTGTTAGGTCTTCTTTTTGTTTCTTGTATTGGTTTCCTGTATTTGTTAGGTCATGTTTTTGTTTTTTGTATTTGATGGATCATGTTTTTGTTTCTTGTATTTGTTTCCTGTCTTTGTTAGGTCATGTTTTTGTTTTTTGTATTTGATGGATCATGTTTTTGTTTCTTGTATTTGTTTTCCGTATTTGTTGGGTCATGTTTTTGTTTCTTGTATTTGTTTCCTGTATTTGTTGGGTCATGTTTTTGTTTGTTGTATTTGATGGATTGTGTTTTTGTTTCTTGTATTTGTCTCATGTATTTGTTAGGTCATGTTTTTGTTTCTTGTTTTTAATGGATCATGTTTTTGTTTCCTGTATTTGTTGGGTCATGTTTTTGTTACTTGTATTTGATGTATCATGTTTTTTTTTCTGTATTTGTTGGGTCATGTTTTTGTTTCTTGTATTTGTTTCCTATATATGTTGGATTATGTTTTTATTTCTTGGATTTGATGGATTATGTTTTTGTTTTTTATATTTGTTTTTTATATGTGTTGGATTATTTTTTGTTTCTTGTATTTGTTTCCTGTATTTTTGGGTCATATTTTTGTTTCCTGTATTTTTGGGTCATATTTTTGTTTCTTGTATTTGTTGGGTCATGTTTTTGTTTCTTGTATTTGTCGAATCATGTTTTAGTTCCTTGTATTTGTTGGATCATGTCTTTTTTTGTATTTGTTGGATCATGTTTTTGTTTTTTTTATTTGTTGGATCATGTTTTTGTTTCTTGTATTTGTTGGGTCATGTTTCTGTTTCTTGTATTTGTTGGGTCATGTTTCTGTTTCTTCTATTTGATGAATCATGTTTTTGTCTCTTGTATTTGTTGGATCATGTTTTGTTTCTTGTATTTGTTTCCTGTATTTATTGGATCATGTTTTTGTTTTTTATATTTGTTTTTTATATGTGTTGGATTATTTTTTGTTTCTTGTATTTGTTTCCTGTATTTTTGGGTCATATTTTTGTTTCTTGTATTTGTTGGGTCATGTTTTTGTTTCTTGTATTTGTCGAATCATGTTTTAGTTCCTTGTATTTGTTGGATCATGTCTTTTTTTTGTATTTGTTGGATCATGTTTTGTTTCTTTTATTTGTTGGATCATGTTTTTTGTTTCTTGTATTTGTTGGGTCATGTTTCTGTTTCTTGTATTTGTTGGGTCATGTTTCTGTTTCTTCTATTTGATGAATCATGTTTTTGTCTCTTGTATTTGTTGGATCATGTTTTTGTTTCTTGTATTTGTTTCCTGTATTTATTGGATCATGTTTTTGTTTTTTGTATTTGTTGGGTCATGTTTTTGTTTTTTGTATATGTTGGATCATGCATGTATTTGGTTCTTGTATTTGTTTCCTGTATTTGTTGGGTAGTGTTTTTGTTTCTTGTATTTGATGGATCATGTTGTTTTTTTCCCTTGTATTTGATGGATCATGTTTTTGTTTCTTGTATTTGTTTCCTGTGTTTGTTGGGTCATGTTTTTGTTTCTTGTATTTGTTTCCTGTATTTGTTGGGTCATGTTTTTGTTTCTTGTATTTGCTTCCTGTATTTGTTGGGTCATGTTTTTGTTTCTTGTATTTGCTTCCTGTATTTCTTAGGTCATGTTTTTGTTTGTTGTAGTTGTTTCCTGTATTTGTTAGGTCATGTTTTTTTTCTTTTATTTGATGGATCATGTTTTTGTTTCTTATATATCTTGGATCATGCATGTATTTGTTTCCTGTAATTGTTGGGTCATGTTTTTGTTTTTTGTATTTGATGAATCATGTTTTTAGTTCTTGTATTTGTTGGGTCATGATTTTGTTTCTTCTATTTGTTGGATATTGTTTTTGTTTCTTGTATTTGTTTCCTGTATTTGTTTCTTGTATTTCTTTCCTGTATTTGTTAGGTCATGTTTTTTTTCTTCTATTTGATGAATCATGTTTTTGGTTCTTGTATTTCTTTCCTGTATTTGTTGGGTCTTGTTTTTGTTTCTTGTATTGGTTTCCTGTATTTGTTAGGTCATGTTTTTGTTTTTTGTATTTGATGGATCATGTTTTTTTCTTGTATTTGTTTCCTGTCTTTGTTAGGTCATGTTTTTGTTTTTTTGTATTTGATGGATCATGTTTTTTGTTTCCTGTATTTGTTGGGTCATGTTTTGTTACTTGTATTTGATGTATCATGTTTTTGTTTCCTGTATTTGTTGGGTCATGTTTTTGTTTCTTGTATTTGTTTCCTATATATGTTGGATTATGTTTTTATTTCTTGGATTTGATGGATCATGTTTTTGTTTCTTATATTTGTTTTTTATATGTGTTGGATTATTTTTTTTGTTTCTTGTATTTGTTTCCTGTATTTGTTGGGTCATATTTTTGTTTCTTGTATTTGTTGGGTCATGTTTTTGTTTCTTGTATTTGTCGAATCATGTTTTAGTTCCTTGTATTTGTTGGATCATGTCTTTTTTTTTTGTATTTGTTTGGTCATGTTTCTGTTTCTTCTATTTGATGGATCATGTTTTGTTTCTTGTATTTGTTTCCGTATTTGTTGGGTCATGTTTTTGTTTCTTTTATTTGTTTCCTGTATTTGTTGGGTCATGTTTTTGTTTGTTGTATTTGATGGATCGTGTTTTTGTTTCTTGTATTTGTCTCCTGTATTTATTAGGTTATGTTTTTTTGTTTCTTGTATTTAATGGATCATGTTTTTGTTTCCTGTATTTGTTTGGTCATGTTTTTGTTACTTGTATTTGATGTATCATGTTTTTGTTTCTTGTATTTGTTGGGTCATGTTTTTGTTTCTTGTATTTGTTTTCTATATATGTTGGATTATGTTTTTATTTCTTGGATTTGATGGATCATGTTTTTGTTTGTTTTTTATATATATTTGTTTTTTATATATGTTGGATTATTTTTTTGTTTCTTGTATTTGTTTCCTCTATTTGTTGTGTCATATTTTTGTTTCTTGTATTTGTTGGGTCATGTTTTTGTTTCTTGTATTTGTCGAATCATGTTTTAGTTCCTTGTATTTGTGGATCATGTCTTTTTTTCTTGTATTTGTTGGATCATGTTTTTGTTTCTTTTATTTGTTGGATCATGTTTTTGTTTCTTGTATTTGTTGGGTCATGTTTCTGTTTCTTCTATTTGATGAATCATGTTTTTGTCTCTTGTATTTGTTGGATCATGTTTTTGTTTCTTGTATTTGTTGGGTCATGTTTTTGTTTCCTGTATTTATTGGGTCATGTTTTTGTTTCTTGCATTTGTTGGTTCGTTTTTTTGTTTCTTGTATTTGTCGTATTATGTTTTCATTTCTTGTATTTATCGGATCATGTCTTTATCTCTTGTATTTGTTGGATCATGTTTTTGTCTCTTGTATTTGTTGGATAATGTTTTTGTCTCTTGTATTTGTTGGATCATGTTTTTGTCTCTTGTATTTGTTGGATCATGTTTTTGTCTCTTGTATTTGTGGGTCATGTTTTTGTTTCCTGTATTTGATTGATCATGTCATTGTTTATTGTATTTGTTTCCTGTATTTGATTGATCATGTCATTGTTTATTGTATTTGTTTCCTGTATTTGTTGGATCGTGTTTTTGTTTCCTGTATTTGATTGATCATGTCTTTGTTTATTGTATTTGTTTCCTGCATTTGTTAGGTCATGTTTTTCTTTCTTGTGTTTGATGGATCATGTTTTTGTTTCTTATATATCTTGGATCATGCATGTATTTGTTTCTTCTATTTGTTGGATCGTGTTTTTGTTTCCTGTATTTGATTGATCATGTCTTTGTTTCCTGTATTTGATTTATCATGTCTTTGTTTATTGTATTTGTTTCCTGTATTTGTGGATCATGTTTTTCTTTCTTCTTTTTTTTTCAGATTAAGCCTTCGAAGCCAACGTACAACAGTTGTTCAATTGTAATAAGGAAGTTTTTTTACATAAAGAAATCCACATCGAGCTATGAAACTCTACTTAGAACACAACTAACTATAAATTAACACTAACTGTACTTAGAACACAACATGTTAACTGTAATCTATGAGGTTATAAATAAGTTGTACTGTTGATTTTAAGTCTAACAATGAATAACTATTGTTATTCTTTCATTTGTGAAACCTCCAGCGCATGCGTTTATAATTTTTGTTATCGAAATCCAGACCCTTTGTAAAACACAAAAAATATACTATAAATTAATATAAAATTGAAATAGATTATAGCATATGAAGTCAATACAATTCTTAGTCTAAACATAGACCAAAATAGAAAATAACTAAAAAACCATTGAAAGCAACCATGATATCAACTTTTGGTACTGTATTTACAAACGTCTCTCGGTGGTTCAGGGCTAAGTTTAAGGACTTACAATATATAAACTCGGGGTTAGATTTTTTGCGTTGGACATGTGTAGCTTTGCACTATGAAACAGCAACTCCGGATTTCGAATCAATGTAGTATTAATGGAGAACATTCAATTAATATATAATCTTATTGGTTTCATATTAGCGTTTAGCGTCTTTTTTTTCTTTCCTTTCTTTTTAGGCCCCGGCATGGCCAGATGGTTAAGGCACTCGACTCGTAATCCGAGGGTCGAGGGTTCATGTCTCCTTCATACCAATCATTCTCGCCCTTTCAGCCGTGAAGGCGTAATAATGTGACGATCAATTCCGTTATTCGTTGGTAAAAGAGGAGCCCAAGAGCTGGCGGTGGGTGACGATAACTAGCTGCCTTCCATCTAGTCTTCAGACTGCTAAATTAGGGACGGCTAGTGTAGATAGTTCTCGTGTATCTTTGCGCGAAATTCAAAAAACAAACAAACCTTTTATTTTTTTCGCTGAAGCTTTAGAAGGAAACATTATAAGATATCATAGAGAACAGTACAGGGTGGCCCGTAAGTCCCTACCCATCAATATGTTGTGTCTAAACAACGTTATAATACTAATGATGAGTTGAAGGCAGATGTTACTGCAGCATTTGGAACAATAACCCCTGCTATGTTGAGGAAAATGTCTCACAGAACATGGCGAGAATAAGGGACAGCACACAGATACACTGGATACATAAGATATATGGATGGGTAGGGACTTACGGGCCGCCCTCTACATTTACTTCATTTATATAAATGTCGTGCACAACTGTCTTTCTAAAACTTAATTATTAAACGTCCGAGACGATGAAATTAAAGGTGATAGAAACAAGTTTGCATATTTTTGATTGCACACACACACACACACATATATTTATCTAAAGGGTGTCAGATGAGCCTGGAACCATAGACACTTCAACGAAGTTTACAGAATGTGTTCCACATGCTGTACTTGTAATTCAAAGCAAGTTTTGATTACAATTAGGATTAACTCGACCTTCTCATGCTTTCATAACACTATAATCAGTTATGTATCTGCAGCTGAAAGAACTGCAAATTACGCGTTTCAAACAAAGAAAAATATTAGCATTCAGTTTTACTACAGCGACTGCATTGCTAACCCTAATAGGGATTATTTGCTTGTTTTTTAATTTCGCGCTAAAAAGTTACACGAGAGCAATCTGCCCTAGCTGACCCTAATTTAACAGTGGGAAAGCAGGTAGACATATTTATATCCTAGATTGTTTTTCACGAATGAATACGTTATCTAAAGGGTCTTGAAAATAAATAATTGTCAACAAAAAGTTTTTTTTTATTATGTGAAAGAAACTGGTCTTAACAAAGGTACATGTACTAAAAACATGTAAATCTTGGTAATGAACTGGCGTGTGTACATACGACAAGAATATGTGGATGATACGAAGGACGGTCAGAATGTTTTGTTTGATCTTTTATTTCGTACGAAGCTACACGAGGGCTATATGCGCTAGCCCTCCATATTTAAGCAGTGTAAGACTAGAGGGAAGGCAGCTAGTCATCACCACCCACCGTCAACTCTTGGGCTACTCTTTTACCAACGAATAGTGGGATTGACCACAAAATTATAACGCCCCCACTGCAGACTAGAGTGAAGACGACTAGTCAAACCACTCACCGCCAATTCTTAAGCTACTTTCTTATCAACGAATACTTGGATTGACTATCACATTATAATGTCCAAAGACTGAAAGAGAGCGAGCATGTTCGGCGATGAGAATTCAAAGTTGTGACTAGCAGGTTGCTAGTTAAGTACCTTAACCACCGTGCCACATCTTGTGAAAATATAAGAAAGAGTGGACTGATGAACATACAGTAGTTTCCGGTTGGTACAGCGGTAAGTCTACGGATTTACAAAGCTAAAATCAGGGGTTAGATTCCCCTCGGTGGACTCAGCAGATAGCCCTATGTGGCTTTGCTATTAGGAAATAAATAAAAGTACACAGTATAATGAAAAAAATAAAGAATAACAGAGTGAATGTCTGAATGGCTGACAGATTGAATAACGGAGTGGATAACAGAATGAATGGCTTAATGGATGACAGCTTGAATAACGGAGTGGATAACAAAATGTATGGCTGAATGGATGACAGATTGAATAACGGAGTGGATAACAGAATGGGTGGCTGAATTGATAAATGCGTGGACACAAAACATAATGGGCGACGAATTGGACAATAAAACTAATGACAGATCCTGTATGAGACTTGGGAATGGAATTAGAGGTCGTTTCTCAAACCTATTAGAAGGAAATTCCCCATAAAAAAAAACAACAACAAATATTTTTGAAATATTCTAGGAATTAGTTCGAGCTGCTGAATTTCAAGCAAAAATATTTTGAAAATAATAATAGTATTTAGAAAAAAAATTAAAGTTTGAAATGCATTTAAAAAGCTCAAAAATTAACCCATATCTCCAGAAAACATTAAACACAATTACTTTTCAAATACGTTTACAAGATTTTCTCTTTTTCTGAAGACAGTTTATTGTGCCAGCCTATTCTCGTCTGATCTATCATTATTATGTTAAGAAATAGCTAACCAAACCTCTTTGTTTGGTTGTTTTAAAGCAAAACAACCTTGGGCTGTCTGGTGTATCCACTGCGAGGAATTGAATCTCTAATATTAATGTTGTAAATCCATAACCTGGGGACGGTTAGTTTGTTGTAGCAGCGTTCTAGAACTTTCATATGAAACGATCGTTCCACTAAAATATCATTAGTTAGCAAATTATTATACATTTTCAGAAAATTCCACTGAAAGAAATTATTTTAAATATTAAGTTTATAACTGCGTTAAACGTTTATAATAAATCTCGCTAATTCTTTCGTATTTAACCGCTAACGGTTGTTACTTAACGTAAAGAAGCTAATTAATTTTGAACCATTTAAGTGCTACTAGATGGCACGAATGTAAATACATTTCAAAATAAAATAAGTACGTTTGTTTATTTTGTTTTTTTTTTTGGAATTTCGCGCAAAGCTAGAAGACGGCTAGCGCAGATAGCCGTCCCTAATTTAGCAGTTTAAGACTAGAAGGAAGGCAGCTAGTCATCATTATCCATCGCTAACTCTTGGGTTACTCTTTTACCAACGAATAGTGAGATTGACCGTTACATAATAACGCCCCCACGGCTGAAAGGACGAACATGTTTGGTGTGACGGAAATTTGAACCGTCGACTCTCAGATTACGAGTCGAACGTCTTAACCCAGCTGCCCATGCTGGGCCTAAAATAAGTGTCTTGGTGAGTCACGCTCGATTTCTTCGAATTCGTGAGTTGCGGGGATACAATTCCACTTTTCCTCCTATAATACTAACATGGAAGTAAATGGTTCTTAAATTGATACACTTTTTCTACCATATAAGGAGTGACTTCCCAGGACTACATCAGGACAACAATAGCGAAATATTTATGTTTATCTACATTGTTACAGCCAAGATAAAAAAAGATCACAAACAGTTCTGTATTATTTTGTTATAAGTTACATCCTCTTTGGTAAATAAAGCCCATAGAGAGGGTTTTGTAGGCCAGGTTAAGTCACTCGACTTGTAATCTGAGGGTGGCGGGTTCAAATCCTAGTCGCACCAAATACGCTCGCTTTTTCATTCGTGGGGGCGTTATAAATTGCGGGTCAATCCCACTATTCATAAAAGAGTAAAATGGTAAAAGAGCAGCCCAAGAGTTGGTGGTTGGTGGTGATGACTAGCTACCTTCCCTCCAGTCTTAGGCTGCTAAATTAGGGACGGCCAGATAGACCTCGTGTAGATTTGCGCGAAATTAGAAAACATAAACAACAACAGTACATACTTATGACGTCGTGCTTAGCAGAATCCCTAAAGAAAATCCTGGAAGACTCCTGTAAAAAGAAAGTAAAAAAAATAACGCATAATCTGTATTTAGGAATTATTACGAAAAAGCCTTTGTTAAAACGTACTCAAGACAGCGATTATTTGATAGGACGACTCTTCCCCAGAAGAACAGTCACATGGTCATCATATGTTTTAATCTTTTATCCACAGGCAGCAGTGTGTGAAATGTTTGCTCAGTTATGTTTAGCGAACTCAGGAGCAATATGTAACGTGTTCCTGGGAAAGAATATTTTATAGTTATTTTGTCTATTACCAGTGTTATCCGATAGTTCCCGCCATTTTTGACGAGATTCTATGTTCGCTCCATTGTAAAACCTAAAGAAAAGAATAATTAGTACACTTACTGTCTTTATTTCAGTCTAAAGTGCCGGGTGTTTTCAGATCTTAAAGTATCCAACGTAGAATAATAAAATCTATAGCGAATTAATATGGGTAGTCTGAACTCAAATCTCTTTTTTATGAATGATTTTCTGTATATAAATATATTTCAGAACGCCATCAGATCACTTACATTGAAAAATAAAAAAAATATATAAATAAAACTTGAAAAATAAAAAAGTACGTGGAAAATAAAAGATTTAGTATAATCTAATTAAATAGTTGCAGTTTTTGTTAATTAGTTTAACAAAATGACATTGTGCGCATGACTTGAGAATTTTTTCTCGTCCTAATCACTGCGCCAAACAACGACTTATTTGTACTATGCCCACCGTGGGCATCAAAATCAGATTTTTAGAATTTCAATCCCTTATGCCTATTACAGATCCACGACAGAGAGGGTAAGAAGGGGTAACTAGAAAGTAAATTAGTCAAATTTAGGCCTTTGTTCACCCACCTACCCCTTTAGTAGCCATATTCAAACTACACATTAAAATCTGTGAACTGTTCTACACTAAACCTTATCAATCTCACTTTGTTTGTTTGTTTTTGAATTTCGCACAAAGCTACTGGAGGGCTATCTGTGCTAGACGTCCCTAATTTAGTAGTGTAAGACAAGAGGGAAGGCAGTTAGTAATCACCATCCACCACCAACTCTTGGGCTACTCTGAATAGTGGGATTGATCGCCACATTGTAACGCTCCCACGGCTGAAAGGGCGAGCATGTTTGGCGCGACGGGGATGCGAACCCGCGACCCTCAGAGTCGCACGCCTTAACACGCTTGGCCATGCTGGGCTCCTCACTTTGTTTTAAACAGTTTAAATTGAGTAAACTTCCGTTGTTAAAATAAAACGTGAGCAGAAACTTCTAATCACTGAGGTTAATTTGATTTAATAAGAACGACGCCTCAGACTTTGTATGCCGTGGTGGGACAGCAGGAAGTTTTTGGATTCATAACGCTAAAATTAAGGTTAGATTTTTCTCGTGGACACAGCATATAGTCCCAAGTGGACACAGCAGATAGTCCGAAGTGGCTTTGTTATAAGAAAACGCACACACACTAGGTTTCGTTTTCTCTTTGGAATTACATAACTCCTTTACCATCGATGTGGTCCGTATTCTGAGGGCCAAGAGTTCGAGTCCCTGTCACCTCGCCTTAAAATAATGTGGCAGTCAATCCCACTATTCGTTGGTGAAAGAGTAGCCCAAGAGTTGGCGATGGGTAGTGATTACTAACTGCCTTCTCTCTAGTCTTACACTGCAAAATTAGGGACAGCTAGCACAGATAATCCTCGTGTACGTTTGAGCGAAGTTTAAAACAAACAAACGATCGTCGACTCAGTTCTGATAACGCTGATTAGTGCTGGAATGAGGTTTTTATTGTTACAAATTTCTGTGTAAGGCATCAAGTTTCTCTGAAACCACACACGTTTTTACGATAGGTCCATTGACACTCCACTGTAAGAGGTCATCGGCTTCCAAAACCTTTGGGTCACTAGTAGAGTATTTAAACAGATATGTAGTGGAATGGAGTTAGTAGGATTCCGGTTTCTTGAGCTATGTTGGTTTTGCTTGTAAGCAGATGTTTATCTCCAAGTGTAGATAGAAATTTACGAGTCTTTGAAAACTTTAAATATCTAGTTATTATTTTGATAACGTTGCCACAAATTTGGCGTAGCTAAATCGCGGAGTCTTTATGGGTCAGAGTCTTCAACGACTACAGCTTTCACTTTGCGGATGAGGTCGTTGCTAATGAATGACTAACTGTGTGAAATTGTGAATCCAGTTGCTGCCCATCGCTCAGTTAAACAACTTATCTAATTCCATAGAGAACGCCCCCAGTGCTCGGTATTAAGCCTGAATGTTCACAACGCTGAAAAATGTATTTCGATACTCTTGATTGTTTTGTGTTCGTTGGTTTTATGTAACAATCTTACTGTTCAGTATTCTTCACCTGGAAAGTTATAACCTTTTAACTGAGCCTTAAATGTAACCACAGCAACAATGTTTCATTGAATGGTCAGGAATTCGCCGTGAAAAACATCTGTCCGGAAATTTAAATATTTTATACCAGAACTGATATGAAAACGTGCAGAGATTCATTATATTAGTATCAGTGGGATATGATGTAGAACTGTATTAAATACTTCACGTACATATTTATGAGAGCCATATTTGTGTATTTAATCGTGACATGTGTGTGTTTGTTTGTTTAGCACAAAGTTACAAAATGAGCTATCTGTCTACCACAGGGAATCAATACTTAAGTTCTTCCGTTATAGTTCTTTAAAGTTAAAGCTGACCTCTTAGGAAACATTTGAACATAACGTTTCTAATATTAAAATATTAACTGTGAGTATAAAAACGTAAAATTTATGTACATTATCAAATATCTTGTGACATTCAGGATCTAACCTGTGATGTATTTTACAGACAAGTCAAGGTGTCGTTTTAGTTTCAAGGAAAACTAGTCGAAAAGTTAGCGTTTTATAAATGAGGATTTCTAATGTATATGAAACGAGAGTGTGTTTTTTTTTTAAAGATTTTAACAAACCAGAAAACAACTTGGTTTGTACAGGACGACAGCTGTAACTGTCTCGCTAAATAAAACAACTTGATTTGTACAGGACGACAGCTGTAACTGTCTCGCTAAATAAAACAACTTGGTTTGTACAGGACGACAGCTGTAGCTGTCTCGCTAAATAAAACAACTTGATTTGTACAGGACGACAGCTGTAACTGTCTCTGCTAAATAAAACAACTTGGTTTGTACAGGACGACAGCTGTAACTGTCTCGCTAAATAAAACAACTTGGTTTGTACAGGACGACAGCTGTAACTGTCTCGCTAAATAAAACAACTTGGTTTGTACAGGACGACAGCTGTAACTGTCTCGCTAAATAAAACAACTTGATTTGTACAGGACGACAGCTGTAACTGTCTCGCTAAATAAAACAACTTGGTTTGTACAGGACGACAACTGTAACTGTCTCGCTAAATAAAACAACTTGGTTTGTACAGGACGACAGCTGTAACTGTCTCGCTAAATAAAACAACTTGGTTTGTACAGGACGACAGCTGTAACTGTCTCGCTAAATAAAACAACTTGGTTTGTACAGGACTACAGCTGTAACTGTCTCACTAAATAAAACAACTTGATTTGTACAGGACGACAGCTGTAACTGTCTCATTAAATAAAACAACTTGGTTTGTACAGGACTACAGCTATAACTGTCTCGCTAAATAAAACAACTTGATTTGTACAGGACGACAGCTGTAACTGTCTCACTAAATAAAACAACTTGGTTTGTACAGGACGACAGCTGTAACTGTCTCGCTAAATAAAACAACTTGATTTGTACAGGACTACAGCTGTAACTGTCTCGCTAAATAAAACAACTTGATTTGTACAGGACTACAGCTGTAACTGTCTCGCTAAATAAAACAACTTGATTTGTACAGGACGACAGCTGTAACTGTCTCACTAAATAAAACAACTTGATTTGTACAGGACGACAGCTGTAACTGTCTCATTAAATAAAACAACTTGGTTTGTACAGGACTACAGCTATAACTGTCTCGCTAAATAAAACAACTTGATTTGTACAGGACGACAGCTGTAACTGTCTCGCTAAATAAAACAACTTGATTTGTACAGGACGACAGCTGTAACTGTCTCGCTAAATAAAACAACTTGGTTTGTACAGGACGACAGCTGTAGCTGTCTCGCTAAATAAAACAACTTGATTTGTACAGGACGACAGCTGTAACTGTCTCGCTAAATAAAACAACTTGGTTTGTACAGGACGACAGCTGTAACTGTCTCGCTAAATAAAACAACTTGGTTTGTACAGGACGACAGCTGTAACTGTCTCGCTAAATAAAACAACTTGATTTGTACAGGACGACAGCTGTAACTGTCTCGCTAAATAAAACAACTTGGTTTGTACAGGACGACAACTGTAACTGTCTCACTAAATAAAACAACTTGGTTTGTACAGGACGACAGCTGTAACTGTCTCGCTAAATAAAACAACTTGATTTGTACAGGACGACAGCTGTAACTGTCTCGCTAAATAAAACAACTTGGTTTGTACAGGACTACAGCTGTAACTGTCTCACTAAATAAAACAACTTGATTTGTACAGGACGACAGCTGTAACTGTCTCATTAAATAAAACAACTTGGTTTGTACAGGACTACAGCTATAACTGTCTCGCTAAATAAAACAACTTGATTTGTACAGGACGACAGCTGTAACTGTCTCACTAAATAAAACAACTTGGTTTGTACAGGACGACAGCTGTAACTGTCTCGCTAAATAAAACAACTTGATTTGTACAGGACTACAGCTGTAACTGTCTCGCTAAATAAAACAACTTGATTTGTACAGGACTACAGCTGTAACTGTCTCGCTAAATAAAACAACTTGATTTTGTACAGGACGACAGCTGTAACTGTCTCACTAAATAAAACAACTTGATTTGTACAGGACGACAGCTGTAACTGTCTCATTAAATAAAACAACTTGGTTTGTACAGGACTACAGCTATAACTGTCTCGCTAAATAAAACAACTTGATTTGTACAGGACGACAGCTGTAACTGTCTCACTAAATAAAACAACTTGGTTTGTACAGGACGACAGCTGTAACTGTCTCGCTAAATAAAACAACTTGGTTTGTACAGGACGACAGCTGTAACTGTCTCGCTAAATAAAACAACTTGATTTGTACAGGACGACAGCTGTAACTGTCTCGCTAAATAAAACAACTTGGTTTGTACAGGACGACAGCTGTAACTGTCTCGCTAAATAAAACAACTTGGTTTGTACAGGACGACAGCTGTAACTGTCTCGCTAAATAAAACAACTTGATTTGTACAGGACGACAGCTGTAACTGTCTCGCTAAATAAAACAACTTGGTTTGTACAGGACGACAACTGTAACTGTCTCGCTAAATAAAACAACTTGGTTTGTACAGGACGACAGCTGTAACTGTCTCGCTAAATAAAACAACTTGGTTTGTACAGGACGACAGCTGTAACTGTCTCGCTAAATAAAACAACTTGGTTTGTACAGGACGACAGCTGTAACTGTCTCACTAAATAAAACAACTTGGTTTGTACAGGACGACAGCTGTAACTGTCTCGCTAAATAAAACAACTTGATTTGTACAGGACTACAGCTGTAACTGTCTCGCTAAATAAAACAACTTGATTTGTACAGGACTACAGCTGTAACTGTCTCGCTAAATAAAACAACTTGATTTGTACAGGACGACAGCTGTAACTGTCTCACTAAATAAAACAACTTGATTTGTACAGGACGACAGCTGTAACTGTCTCATTAAATAAAACAACTTGGTTTGTACAGGACTACAGCTATAACTGTCTCGCTAAATAAAACAACTTGATTTGTACAGGACGACAGCTGTAACTGTCTCACTGAATAAAACAACTTGGTTTGTACAGGACGACAGCTGTAACTGTCTCGCTAAATAAAACAACTTGATTTGTACAGGACTACAGCTGTAACTGTCTCGCTAAATAAAACAACTTGATTTGTACAGGACTACAGCTGTAACTGTCTCGCTAAATAAAACAACTTGATTTGTACAGGACTACAGCTGTAACTGTCTCGCTAAATAAAGCATTTGACAACAAATTGCCCCTTCCCTGTAGCACAGCGGTATGTCTGCGGGCGTACAACACTAGAATTCGGATTTCGATACTAGTGGTGGGCAGAGAACAGATAGCCCTTATCAACAAACAAACAATCTAAGAAAAAAAGTGTTATTGAAGAGTGATTTCAACTAATACACTTCGTTCTATTGACAAGGTGAAAATATTATTTAAATATCATACACAAAGTTTTCTAACAGCTTTTATACAATTACATCAATAACACATTAAAATGGGATATCTAATAGGTTCGAATTAGTACACGTGATTATTAATAGTTTTCTGCACAGTCGTAATTATTTAACTTTTGATGCAATATGTTGTCTCTAGTTATATCTCTTTTTTTCACTAACTCAGTGTATAGATTCCAGGTTTCGATTACTGCAGGACAAACACTTTAAAAGTATCAACCAAATACCCAAATTTTACTTGTTCACAACGAATAAACACAAAATAGTTTTAACATTCTTATTTCGAGTTATCAAAGAACTGGAAAAAAAACACAAGCAAGAAAAATCTTCTAATGTATTATCTACATCAGAAGTTGAAATACATGTCTAAATATTTTCCATCAGATATTTGGTAGCTATGTGCCATTATTTCAAAGATTCTTTTTCTTTATTTCTATTTAAATAGTTTATTATATTCATATTTTGTACGCATACTGTTTCAAACCTACATGTGTGTTTATTTGGGAAAAAAAAAAATGCTTGTCAACCTCGAGTTCTACAGTTGCCTCAAGCATAACTTTGACAACCACATAAATGTCACATATGACTTGAAGGTTTGGAATACAACCGACGACATCTCGACAACTGTAAACCGTGACGCTGATACTGTTGCACATGTTTCAACTTAGATATTGACGTTGGGAATGTGGGGACACCGCCAATTGATATAGACGTTGCTAAAAATATATCTCAGAGGGATAAAAACAGCGTCACACTTTAATATGTGCCATTGATCTGATAACAAGATCAATTATTTAGATTATTAATAAATATGAAAAAAGTAGCACATAGTGATTGGATGACTGGCAGTGTATCTAGTGACGTACTTTAAAATGTAGCCAATCTTATTTCTTTGGTGAAATACACACGTGTTTATACTGACTCAGTGTTGGACAGGAGAATTCGTTCGTTTAGTAACCATACTTGTTTCTTGTCGCAGACCGGTTCTTGTCGATGTCTTTGGAATTGCAGTGCACTTTATTGTAACGTGTTCCTCCTCTGTCATGTTATACAGACGATGCCTGAAGCATGAGACGTGGTTAACAAGGAAGTACTGGTGAGTACAATCAGGTACAGTTGTCGAAATCAAGCTTCCGTGGTTAAATACACGATAAGAAACATACGGACTTATGTTGCACTAACACCAATAATATCGCCCTGATCTGTTGATAGTATTTCATGATTATCATTTGTCCAGAATTGCACAAAAACCATTAAACAAGACCATTGCACTGAAACATCGAGACAGTCACACTACAAAAACATGTTTGTATAACGTGTGATTGTTTTAAGATGGATATCGAAGGATATAAACCCCCCATTCCGTACCCCAGTAAGTTAGTGGTAGGTTAACGCACTTACAACGCTAAAATATGATGTTCGGTTCCCAGTAAACAGAACGCAAAGGAGGTCGTTGTTTAGAGATATTTTCTTAAGTTTAAAACTAACCACCTTGTGTTTGAAGGAGGAACTCAAATTGAAATGTAGATGAGAGTGTGTGTTTTAATTATAGCAAAGCCACATTGAGCTATCTGCTGAGCCCACCGAGGGGAAGCGAACCCCATAGATGAGAATATGTTCTGTTTACATTTGAAAGCAGGTGTCTCTTTTATTTTTGAAAACAGCCGAGAAACAAACCGATTTGTAAGAAGTTGTTGTTTTGAATTAAGCATAAAATGAACTATATGTGCTCTGCCCACCACGGGTATCGAAACCCGGTTTTTAGCGCTTAAGTTTGCAGACATACTGCTGAGTCACTGAGGGGGGGGCAATTTGTAAGGAGATAGACGTATAGGTTATAAATTTCAACAACATAAAATACATTTAATTGTTAAGTCAAAATTTCAATATTTCTGTCTTGGAAGGTGAATATATATATCCATACTTGTTGTAGTGTATTTCAATCATATAAAGGCACACAAGAAAAGTTTTACTTGTACAAGATAGAATAATAATTAGATACCTATAGAAACTGTCTAGTACATGCAATAATAATGATCGCTGACGCTGTAAAATAAATACAGAGTAGAGCGTTTTTACTTGGCTGTTTTGAGTAACTATGTTTATTACTTTCATTCGCATTTTAAACGTATATAATGTCTGTCTGTTTGTTTTTGTTCTATTTCCAACTAATGAAGTGAAAGTAAAAAAATAATTGTTTAGTCCTCTCAAAATTAACCTATTACGAGGTGGAAATACAAACGGACCGCTTCTCTTTTGTCCTGGCTCGGTATGGCCAGGTGGTTAAGGTACTCAACTCGTAATCTGAGGGTCGCGGGTTCGAATCCCCCGTCACACAAAACATTCTTGCCCTTTCAGCCTTGGGGGCGTTATAATGTGACGGTCAATCCTACTATTCGTCGGTAAAAGAGTAGCCCAAGCGTTGGCGGTGGGTGATGATGACTAACTACCTTCTCTCTAGTTTTACACTGCAAAATTAGAGACGGTTAGCGCAAATAGCCCTCGTATAGCTTTGCGCGAAATTCAAACCAAAAACCAAACGACCCAGAGAAGATAATTATTTTCACAAAACTGCATTAAAATAAACGTCTTTTTTTCTTCATTCCAGATCTCCCGCAAGTATTCGTTTTATATATTTAATAGTTTTCTGGTTGTTTTCTGAACCTGAGTTTCATGAGATGATGAATGGTTTTTTTTATATATTTAATAGTTTTCTGTTTGTTTTCTGAACCTGAGTTTCATGAGATGTGTTTTTCCAGGTGTTGAATTACGATTTAAATTTGATTTCCAATAGAAATATATAGCTAAGAGATTTAACAAATACAAACGCTTTAATTTGTTTTCAAAGCTACACAATGGACTATCGAGCTCTGCCCACCACGGGTATCGGAACCCGCTTTCTAGCAATATAAGTCCGCAGACATGCCGCTGTGCCACGGGGGGGACAGGAGGGACTCTTTAGCGTCAAATTTATTAAAAAAACTACATGAGTAATAACGTGTTAATCTGTCATCCTTTTATTAATATAAAATAACCTCTTAAAAAACTTAATCAAACTTGTATAACTCTTCATTTCAATACTTCACATGGTATGTTAAAGCGGGCTATACTTTACAATAGGTAAACTCTTTGGTAGATAGCTTAACAACAACCAAACCAACTCATTTGTTCTTTGCTGTAAACAATGTTTTTGATGGTGTTCCAATAACATTCCACTAGGTTGTACAGCTACAATGCATAATTGGCTTCAATATAAGATTCCCTCAACTATATCACGTGATTATATTGGATGTTTTAACCAAATAAACATTTGTATAAAACTTTCAAATATTATAAGACATTCCTTCTGTTAAGTCTCTTATCAAGTGGTTATTGTAAAGCTGGTATTTTGGGTGAAAACGCGTGTTGTTTTTATAAAATGTAGACTATGTAATAAATAAGTCATATTCAGCAGTGTATGACTTCGTATTAAATTTTCTCGTGATATTTCGATTAGGAAACTACGTTTAAATGATTCAAGAATAGATCCTTAAGAAATCGACAGAAAAATAATGAAATCACATAACCAGAAAATGTAAGATAAATTGTTTACTGATATTCGAGTAAAAAATGGAATAAGTTGGTTTAAGGTGACACGGTTGTTTCGCATAGCTGTGATGGGTTTCGTATCGCGTCATTTTAGATTCTAGCAGAGTGCGTCAATTCAAGCTACTCTGTCATGTACTCTAACATTTTTTTTCTCTGAACTGGCTGTCTTTATCTGTCATTTTCCACCACTTTATGTTGATAACTTTGAATTCTCTTGACGTTTTGAGTTTCTCTAATCTTTATGAACTCTCCTATAATATCATCATAAACTCTAATCTGTCTCTCTGTTTCAGTCTTGTTTGAATATGAGCAACTTAAAAAAGACGTATTAACAATATATATATATATACATGAAACAACCTGGAACAGGCAAATGAAGAGCAGTTAAAAAGATTGTTTGTTTGTTTTTGAATTTCGCGCAAAGCTACTCGAGGGCTATCTGTGCTAGCCGTCCCTAATTTAGCAGTGTAAGACTAGAGGGAAAGCAGCTAGTCATCTTAACCAACTCTTGGGCTACTCTTTTACCAACGAATAGTGGAATTGACCGTCACATTATAACGCCCCACGGCTTAAGGGCGAGCATGTTTGGCGCGAAGGGGATGCAAACCCGCGACCCTCAGATTACGAGTCGTACGCCTTAACACGCTTGGCCATGCCGGGCCCAGTTACAAAGAAAGATAAGCAGACAAGAAACAAGCCGCCATGCTAAGAAATAGTTATTGGTTAAGAGACATGCACAGATTATAAATTGAGATCGTGGAAAATTAAAATCAGGTTGTCGACAACAGTCTCAGCTGATAAAATGATAATAATAAAAAACATTTTGCGAAACGATTTGTTTTAGATAAAAGAAATGTGAAATATTTAGAATGTGATGTTTCTTTACACCAGTATAGTTTCAAACACTAAAATGGTTTAGTCATTGAAGGTCAATAAGAAACAGTTATAGTGAAGAAATAATAATCCGTGATAACGAGAAAACCCACTTCTAGAAAAAATTATATATGTAAAAACGGCTGGTATGGATACAGAAAGCACTATATAGAGGAGCGAACAACGTTTCGACCTTCTTCGGTCATCGTCAGGTTCACAAAGAAAGAAAGAGGTAACTGACCGATAGCTGACCCATGTTTGAAGGCGGTTGTGTAATTGAGTGTAGGAATATAGAGGGCGTGCTTAGATGTTGGATATATTTATTAATATAGGTATAAGTGTGTTCCTATGTATTGGTTTATTTTGAGCTTGAGTCGTATAAGTAAGGCTTCTTTAATTTTGCGTTTGTTTACCTTTGTTTCTTGATTGATTATTTGTGTGTTTTCTATGTTTATGTTGTGTTTATTTGATTTGCAGTGTTCGTTATAGTGAAGCTCAGTTTCACTCTTTTCTACAGCCATTTAGTGTAGGTTTATTAGTGTATTTCATTCATTTATTAACACATTCAACAGCCATTTAGTGTATGTTTATTAGTGTATTTCATTCATTTATTAACACATTCAACAGCCATTTAGTGTATATTTATTTGTGTATTTCATTCATTTATTAACACATTCAACAGCCATTTAGTGTATGTTTATTTGTGTATTTCATTCATTTATTAACACATTCAACAGCCATTTAGTGTATGTTTATTTGTGTATTTCATTCATTTATTAACACATTCAACAGCCATTTAGTGTATGTTTATTTGTGTATTTCATTCATTTATTAACACATTCAACAGCCATTTAGTGTATGTTTATTTGTGTATTTCTTTCATTTATTAACATATTCAACAACCATAGACTGTATGTTTATTAGCCTACTTCATTCATTTACTAACACATTTATCGACCCAGGAATGTATGTTTAAGCCTACGTTTTTCATCCTTATGACGTTACTAGTCTGTCTATATTTCTTATGTTTTTATGGCATTATCTTTATTTCTTTGTATTACTAGTTATCTGAACTGTTTGTTAGACTCATTGTTTCGAGAGTATATCTCCAGCTCTTTTTTTATGACTTTAAGTAATTTATTTTGATCAGCGATATATTATTTTGTCTCAAACTTTTGCCCCTGTTGTTTTCCAATTCCTTAGTTTATACTGTCTGGTGGTTAAGACACTCATCTCGGATTGAAACATGTTTTAATTACGGGGACATTTTCTCGGTTTGGGATTGACAACTTTGTAAACTGTGATTGGATTTGTTCCAAATAACATGGGAACATTAAGGTTGTGACTCCTCGTCTCAGTAAACAAAAAAATAAAAAAAAATCAGATTGTCGATAATTTTGGATCGTGTGGAGGAATTTATTGAATTTTGGAGGTGAACGTTGACGTTGTGCGATATAAATACATAAAATCTTGAATAGGAACGGCTGAGCAAGGGAATGCTATTTCTCTTGTTTTATATTTTATTAAGTTATTTCAACTCATTGCTGTAACATTATTGGTTGTAAAAATAATTTCTTTATTCGATTGCGTTTTTTTGTTTCATCAGAATTGTTCTCTGCAGTTTTATTTGAGTTCTCTTTGTCATTCTGTTAATGACAGCTGCTCGTTGACTTACCTTGTCGTCGAGCTGCTTGACTTAGTCCGTCTACCTGCACACCCGTACTTTTATTAAATTGGGTGTGTATTCTACGTCATCGTAAGCGTTTTATCCCATTTCCCAAGTAACATTAGTTAATAGTAGGTCTGTATCTGACTCACCGGTTGAAACGAGCGAGTTCATTTTTCGTGTAGTGACAGCGACAGCCATTAATTCTAATCCGAAACAAACTAACAACAACATATCTAACAATCTACAGGCCCACGCACTCTTTTTACTTCCTGAAGTTTTAGCTCAAAGAGAATAGAAGCATTATAAGCGTAGGAAAGAAAAGAAAAACAAAGGTTTTCTGTTGTAGAATGTGGAAGACTAACATATGAAACAAACACCATTTTGTTTGTACGTAAATTGCCCTACGTAGTACATGAAAAACCGTTTAATTATAATCATTACTTACACGTTCCTGAAACATGTGGAACAAAGAGTATAGGCACTCAGTGCTTTGTTTGTTTATTTACTAATGTAGTTTTAAGAAACTTCATGAAGTTTTAGCAGACTATATTTGTCACGAAGCGTCCATCAAATGGTGGTACCATCTGGTATAAAGGTTGTTGTTAGAAATCACTTCGTATCTGCGAAACAGCACGAAGAGAACTCGCATCTTCCAGTTCATAGTGGCAAAATTCTCGCGACTATTTTGCGAACTGAACAGATTAAATATGAATTGCCTGTTTACTCTAAGCCATTTGTTAGGCTTAGAGAACTTGTGATCAATTCTGTGAATTTAAACTTTAAATATTTGATTGCTTGCTTCAAATCACATCTTAGGCTTAGAAAATTTACACACAAATCCCCCTCGCTGACACTTTTACGGGTTAATTGTTTACTCCAAATTGCCAACTGGGTTTTAAAAATGAACATCCAAATCAGTGCTCTTAAGCTTTTACTATTTGACTGCTTGCTCTCAATCACCTTTTGAGGTTAGAAACTTTACAACCGGAACCCCGCACTGAAACTTCTACAATGTGGTTGTTTACTTCACGTCAGTTTTTGGCTTTAGAAGTTGAAGGCAGTACTAAAATGAAACTGGTATGTCTGTAAATTTTATTATTTTCTTTCTTTTCTAATTTAGAAAGGCGTAGACAGTATTGTTTTTCTCTAAACGTTTGTTTTCTCAAGAAACTTTGTAGATAAACTTAATAGCTCGTGACAGTTTTTGGCAAGTTTGTAGGCTTGCAACAATGAAATTTGGGTTTCGATACCCACGAGGGGCGCTACATAGATAGCCCAAATAAAAATGTTTCAATCTCGTGTCTGAAATATTGTAATTATATATCTCTTACATATATTTAGACAGAATTTAAATTAGTGCGAAAACATTCATGAAAGTGGTTGTTATTTCTTCTAAAATGGGTTGAAGTTGTTTTTTTTATATAAAAACGCTTTGATAAACTTAATTTCGATTGTTTAAACTTGCCCGGGCAAAACTGGACAGATATTTCTGTGTTAAACGTTCAATATGTACTTAACGAGAGCTTATAATTTTCAAAATGTCCTTGTGCATGCCTTGTGTAAAAATCTTACTTTTACAGTTCAGCCCCCACACCCCTCAGTGGCACAGCGATATGTCTGTGGGCTCACTCCGCTAAAAATCGGGTTTTGATACCCGTGGGGGGCAGAGCACAGATAGCCCATTATGTAACTTTGTGCTTAATACGAAACAAAAAAATTATATTTCGGTTAACGCATGCGTATGGCGAACTACAAACTGCTCAAGACTTTATTTTTCCTATAAAATTTAATATATATTTTTTTAAACAGAAAACGGTTGAAATACACTTATTATAGACATAGCACTTTCTCCTTTCCGGGATATATTTTTGTAAATGTTAATAACATACGATGAAATACTAAACGTTTGATAATATTTCACTAAAGAGTCACTTAAAATTTCGTTAAACAATCGGTATTACATATAATATTTAACTTCAATCAGAATTTGATACAAACAGTGTCTAGTCGGTCTTATAAGCTCTGGTATTAGTCGATAGGCTTGTTTTGGTTTGTCCTGAATTTCGTGCAAAGCTACACAAGGGCTGTCTGCGCTAGCCGTCCCTAATTAAGAAGTGTAAGACCAGAGGAAAGGCAGCTAGTCATCACCACCCACCGCCGACTCTTGGGCTACTTTTTTATCAACGAATAGTGGGATTGACCGTACTTTATAACGTCCACGCTGCTGAAAGGGCAAGCATGTTTGATGGGACGGGGATGCGAATCCGCGACCCTCAAATTAGGAGTCGAGTGCCCTAACTATCTAGCCCATGCTGGGCTTAGGCGAAACACCTGAATTGCACTGTAATGGCAGGTATAATGTTTCGAATATATTATTAAACATAATTCTTTGCTTTCACCACATGTGGTTTTCTTTCATTGACCTGCTACAGAAATAAGACTTCCTGGTTTACCAGCTCTATTGAATTACTACAAATTTGATCCAAATTATAATTTATAAATGGTATTAAAAATGAATGATGGCCAAGCATGTTAAGGCGTTCGACTCATAATCTGAGGGTCGCGGGTTCGCATCCCCTTCGCGCCAAACATACTCGTCCTTTCAGCCGTGGGAGCGTTATAATGTGACGGTTAATTCCACTATTCGTTGGTAAAAGAGTAGCCCAAGAATTGGCGATGGGTGGTGGTGACTAGCTACCTTCCCTCTAGTCTTACACTGCTAAATTACGGACGACTAGCGCAGATAGCCCTCGAGTAGCTTTGCGCGAAATTCAAAATTCAAATTAAAAAAATGAATGAACAATATTGTATTGTTAATTATCACCCTAACTTAATCTGTAAATGACTTTCATAAAATCGATAATAATTTACACCTGTTATGTATTATAACTTCAAATAGCCGAAATTTTAATTTAAAGTTAATTAAATATTTATCAGACTTGAGATTTTTATCAACAAGATTGCCACAATTTTGTTTATCAACATAAATTATAATTTACTATACAAATAATAATATAATTTGATAATAATGGTTTACATTACGAAAGTTTTCAAAGTTACAAACAATACTGAAGCTGTTATATGGTCTGAAACGCAACACTTTATCGACTGTTCACGGAGAGCAAATTAATTCTAATTTATATGCAAAAGTTTTGCAAATATTAAGTCTATCCGGTCTGGAACTGAACACTTTGTCGACAGTTTCTGAGAATCAAATTAATTTTATGTTGATATATAGATACACTTCACTTGATGGGAATTTTAGGCAGGTCTATTCTTCACACGTGAGTTTTTTTTATTATATTTTTCCGACGAAAATATTTAAAGCCCTCGTAGACGTAGTAGCGTCCAAAGTTAATTCAATGAAGTTTATAATGTCCAAAACCTATAAACGTTTCTGTTCAAATATCTGTAGTTCATCGATTAATAAGCTTATGTCACAATTATAGCATCCAAAACATATAGTATACTGACTGTAGCTGACCATCAATATTCTATTACAGTGAGATTCTCGAAAGTTCAACAATGTTCGAAGATACGCTAGTTTTTTTCGTAAAACATATTGTTGATTCATACTCTCGAGAATCTACGAATTTAGAGAACAAAGGGGAATAATATACGTTACGTGCATCAAACTAAAACAAACACTAACATTCAAACAAATGCATAACAGTAAATCCATTTCACACTTCAGTTAATCCATCTAGTCCTTGCCACTACAGTTGTTAGTTGAATGGAATTATGTATTAATTATGTTTCTGGTTTAGTTTTTAGTACTTTAAACAGCTTGTCTATTGAAAATCTCAGACAAATAAATTAATAGGTCCTAAGTTACCCGTTTTACAAAATTCTGTATAAGTTGAGATTTAACATGATAATCTAAAAACACCATCTGTATAATATTTTAGTCAAATATTTTTAAGTCAAGTCTTTTTAAGTCTGTGATCATGTTTTAACCGCAACTTTTCTATAATACCATGTTTTGATTATAGTTTCAACCTGTTATTTTATTTTAAATGTTGTTTTAGCTTTATATTATCTTGAAATACCAGTTTTAAAATGTAATTATCAAAAGACACTGATACGTTGAAAGCTAATTTGAATAAGCAGTAATAGACACAGTGAAAATATTCTGCCATAGCATGCTTTTGTGATGAAGTGAAATAATGGTACGTTAAAACATGAACTTTAAATGAAATGACTGATGAGATGAAACATCGATCTATTGGTAATTGCTTCGACAATAAACTTAAGAGTGTCGTGCAATGTTGTTATTTTTTTTTTATTATTTCTTAAGGCCACAGCAATTTATATAATAACGAAGCAACATTATTTTAGGTAAAACTAAATTTTATTCGCAGATATAAGTGTGTTAACAGATAAATTCATGTTTTTATGTACGAAAGAACGTCGTAATCGCACCCCGACGCTTCCTGGGGAATTGTTTCCAAGCTCCGAAGTTAGCTAGACCCTTAAAAGTTAAAGCTACAATTTGTCCTCACTAAATGACAAAATAGTTGGGTGGAACTGAGTGGTGACTGCGGTGTCGCTTTTACAACTTATATTTTAAATCTAAATTATTTACCTAAGCCTAATAATTATGGGTAATTTTGCTGTTTCACATTTTCTGTCTCAATTAAACAATTTTGACGATAAAATTAGACTGACGGAAAAGACCACTTCCCAGATGATTCGACGTCTTTTTATAAAAAACAACTTATTGTCGCAGCAGACAAACATTGTATAGTAAGCTTTCTAGATCAGCCACCATTTCTCAGGTACGTTTGTTTGTTAGTGTTTTTTTTTCATTTCGCGCAAAGCTACACGAGGGTTATCTGCCCTAGCCGTCCTTAAGTTAGCAGTGTAAGACGAGCCAACTCTTGGGCTACTTACTATTTAACAACGAATAGTAAAATTGACCGAAAAATTATAATGCTTCCAAAGCTGAAGGGGCGAACACGTTTGGTGCAATGAGGATTCGAGTCAAGCTCCCTAACAACCATGCCGAGTCCTCTGAGGTTTGAAGAAGACGGACTGACGATCTTGTCGAAACACGTAATACGTTCCCCCCAAAATAAGTCACTTCACCATGCTTATAAACCATTGTTTGCCAGCTTATTGTTATGATTGGATGATATAATTTTGATTTATGAAAAGTGTTTATAACAGTATATCACGTTAAACATAAAAAGAACTGTGACGTTTGTTTTATACAAAGCTTTTTGTGTAATTTACGGTCACTTGCGAGAATAGGTGTTTAATTGTAATACGTTTACACAGACAGGTGTTTAACTGTAATACGTTTACACAGACAGTTGTTTAATTGTAATACGTTTACACAAACTGACGTTTAACTGAAATACGTTTACACAAACTGGCGTTTAACTGAAATACGTTTACACAGACAGGTGTTTAACTGTAATACGTTTACACAGACAGTTGTTTAACTGTAACTCGTTTATTGTGACTGGTATTTAACAGACAGATACAGTAAAACAAATCTAGCCAATAAGAAAAATGTTTGACAAATAAGTTTGTTTATAAATATTCCGCGTAAAGCTACCGTTCCAAATTTTCAAGTGTTTTTTCTTTACTAAAGAACAGTGGGATGGCTATCATATTATTACGGCCTCCTGGCAGAAAAGGACGATCATAATTGGCGACAGGTTTCGACCCCTGAACTTCCAAATTGCTCGAATAAGTAATTCCTTATTCTATGATTCAATATCAGCCGTCCCTCACTGGTACAGCGGCAAGTCTACAGATTTACAACGATTCCCCTCGGTGGATTCAGCAGATAGCCCACTGTAGTTTTGCTATAAGAAAACACACACACATTCAATAAGTTACTAGTGCTGAGTTTTGAAAAGTGCGTCTTGTTAAGAATCACAAACTTCAAAATGTGTTTTACATTCTGGACTATTTTGCCGATAGAGTTCACTAATATTTGTGAAAGTCATAACTTTGTCAAGCGTACGGTTTAATGGTTTTACTGCCAGCACAATTGTTTCAATAATCGCGAAATTTACATTGTCCAATAAAATGTTGAAGCTGTCTTCGGAATAACCACGTAAATGCTGCTGATGAAAGTAGAATTGAAAATGCAGAACGAAGGGAATCCTGTGACATGCGCAGACGCTAGTGTGTGGAAATAAAAATGAGTACAGTAAACGCCAACTCACTTTCTTATCGTAGGGTGTGTGTGTTTTGTTTGTTTTCGTTTTCGATGAGTGGACCGAACTTTGATTAATAAACAAATACTCTACAGGTTTACTTTCGGCTACCAGAGGGTACTACGGTCGGTATTTCACTGAAACAATTAACATGGAATGTGAGCTTAAGGAATCCTTTTCGTTAGTTGAATTTCTTTGCAACAAAGTATTTTATGTCTGGATAACCTGTTCGTTCTCTAGTAATAAAACGTAAAAAGTCGAAACTCCAAGCAAGAGGTAATGAAACAAGAATTCAACAAATATAAGCGAACTGAAACATTTTTGAAAGATTTATCTGACAGTTAGTTGTTACTGGTGTGGCTTATACCGCTGACGTACGGTAAGTATCACGTGATCATTTGTGTTGAGAGACGTAAATAATACGATTTTGAGAATCACTTCAAATGTTATACGAGCCCTAACCTACTACGTTACAATGGTTCAGCGGTAAGTTTGCGAACTAATGACTACAAATCGGGTTTCGATACCCTTGATAGGGACAGCACAGATAGCTCATTCTGTAACTTTGAACTTAACTACAAAGAAATGTATTATACTTGTACTAAGCATTTTTTTTTTTACGTCCCAATGAATACTCATACGGTGTTTTGGTGTTAAGAAAACGTGAAATGTAGATTCAGATATTCAAGTATGGCATTGAGTCAGACTTTATACCAATCACAAAGCTGTTAGAAACAAAACGCTTGAAATGAACTGATAGTTCTATGTCTGTCGGTCAATTTTTTTTTCGAAAATCTCTTACGAAAAATCAAACAAAAGAGAATATTCATACAGATGAGAAACAGAGAGAAAGTGGATAATTTTTGGGTGACACTCGTTATTGTGGAGAAAATTTTGCTGTATTTCATAGTTTGAAATCCTTTTTTATCAACTTTTCATCCAGAAGACAGAATAAAACACAACTGACCCCTCTTGAAAAAATAATAAAGCTTAAGCCATCATTACCTGCTAATCCCTGTAAACTAAACTGTATAACTTGTGAGTGATGAAGTAAATCATGTTAAGGTTTATGGTAAACTATTGAAATGAAATAAAACTGTTTCATCTTGAACGTTTCTAAAGTGTTGAACAGTTGTAGAAAGCTGTATCTGTTCTTACTTTGCTAACAATACATAACCTATTCTACATGATATTTGCCAACGGCAAAAATGAATTCTATCGTAACGTATACATATAAACATAGAGTGTATCACTTGTGTAGTATAGATAACAAATTAACAGAAACGAGTTTGTTTGTTTTTGAATTTCGCACAAAGCTACTCGAGGGCTATCTGTGCTAGCCGTCCCTAATTTAGCAGTGTAAGACTAGAGGGAAGACAGTTAGTCATCACCACCCACCGCCATCTCTTGGGCTACTCTTTTACCAACGAGTAGTGGGATTGATCATCACATTATAACGTCCCCACGGCTGAAAGGGCGAGCATGTTTGGCGCGACGGGGATTCGAACCCGCGACCCTCAGATTACGAGTCGCACGCCTTAACAGAAATGAGCACACTTACAATATTGCACCATAAACGTTGTATTGGTTTTGATTCTGTTATAATTCGTCTACAAATTATAGTTATTAATATACATCAACCTTTATAAACCTCTGTGGTGAGGATTTGTGTTTGGTTTGTTTTCAGTTTCGTGTAAGCAACACGAGGGGCTATCTGCGCTCGCCGTCCCTTATTTAGCAGTGTAAGATTAGAGGGGAAGCAGCTAGTCATCACCACCTACCGCCAACTCTTGGGCTACTCTTTTACCAACGGATAGTGGGATTGACCGTCACATTATAACGCCCCCACGGCTGAAACGGTGAGCACGTTTGGTGCGACGGGGATTCGAACCCGCGACCTTCGGATTACGAATCGATCGCCTTAACCCATCCGGCCATGCCGGGCCCGTGGTGAGGAAGCCCAGTGGGCTTGTAGAATGGTCTAGGTATACGTGTTTCTGATGATATGTTAAATATATTTTAGTAATTGTAGTAGAAATATCGGAGTTTCTATGCATTTCTAAAACATACATCATTTAATACAATGGCCTCAAATCTCCCCTGTGGCTAAAGGGTAAGGCCCGGTGCTTATAACACTAAAAATCTGGTTTCGATACCTACGACAAAACTATGCTCACCAGATAAAATTAACGATGAATTAGACAAAATAAAACAATACTTCACCAACATCAATAAGTTTCCTCCACAAACCGTAGAAAACATTATACGCACACACCTAGACGGAAAGCAAAATCAACCAACTAAAGTAAATACAGCTCACGAATCAAAAAACCACGAAACCGTATACTGCTGTATACCATATATTCCTGACATCAGCAAACAAATAACCAACATTTGGCAAAAATTAGTAACAAAATATAACATTCCAATTAATACCAAATTTATTCAAAAACCCGGCACAAAACTGAGGTCTATACTATGTAAAAACTACACTGACAAACACCACACCAACATTAGTTATAAAATACAATGTGATAACTGCCACGACTTCTATATTGGAGAAACAAGTAGAAAAATGGAAACCAGATTCAAAGAACATAAAAAGTCACCTTCACACGTTTTCGAACACTGCAAGTCAAATAAACACAACATAACCATAGAAAACACTCAAATACTAAATAAAAAAACAAACATAAACAAACGCAAAATTAAAGAAGCCTTACTTATACAACAACTTAAACCCAAAATAAACCAATATAAAGGAACGCCTTTATACCTATATTAATAAAATAAATAAAATTATATATTCAAACATTAATACCGCCCTCTACATTTCGACACACAGTTACACAACCCCTTTCAAACATGTGGTCAGCTTCCGGTCAGTTACCTCTTTCTTTGTGAACCTGACGATGACCGAAGAAGGTCGAAACGTTGTTCGCTCTTCTATGTAAAAGTGTTTTCTCAGCCCAAATGAGCCGTTTTTGCATATAAATTTCTCAACAAGTGGGTTTCTCGTCATCACTGATTATAGATAACCCACTGTGTTGTTGTTTTTCTGATTACGCTAAATTTGCTTGCTTGGTTTGCTTGTTTTTAAGTTTAAACCTACACAATTGGCTGCCTATGAAATGTTATACACCAATTATAATTCTTCTTTAATTGTATATATTTACGTCAACAAAAAATGACGACCTTTTACCTATGACTATTTCGCAAACCAATCACCTGTAATCAAATATAACCATTGACAGTTAATTACAAGGAAGTAAGTTTATTATAAATATCAAAAGATATAGCTTAAAGGGAAGGGTACTATATTGAACGGGTGTAACAACTCAAATATGTAGGTGGAGTCTAATGACCGAATGGATACATAGTAACCAATGGTCAAAAACCACAATGTGCCTATTATCCAATAGTATCCAAACATGTAGCAAACTTCTTTATTATTGGAAGAAAAGGAAAAGCAATGGGAACATACCGCTTCAAGTAACGTCTAGAGTCGTGACGTCACAACTAGGTGCCTGGAATTAGAAAGCTGCCACCGATAGATGGAGCTCCCAGAACAAAAATTAACAAGAAAAAAGAACTACATAAGAGTTTGTGTCCCCAAGGAAGTTAGATAGGTGAGCTGGTGGACTCGGTCAACAAGAAACAAAGGTAAAGGTGTCATACGGGCGTATGAAGTTTAACATACGTTTCTAAACCGCTTGGACCGTGAGCTATATCGCAGTGAAAACTTCGGTTCACCGACCGTTGTGCGCATGTGTGTACGTGTGCGTTTGAAACTTAGTGACTGGTACAAAGTTTCATTTTGAGAATTTCAATACTTACGTAGAATCCCAAAGACCAAAAAGAACTGATGCCTATATTTGCATATCTATAGGAGTAAGTTTGTTTGTTTTTTAAATTTTTGTTGTTGTTGTTATTGGGGGAATACATGTACTTTGTAATCTCAAACGTTTAAGTTAAATATATTTAAAAGATAGACGGAAATTTTGACATTTGCGAGTAAAACGAAGACATGCGCGTTAAAAGAACCCTCTGAGGACATCTCTGATTTACAAAAATAATTGGTCACTTTAGAACAGTCACTTTTATGACTTTTGAGCCTTATTAGGTCATTAGTCCTTTGAATTCAGTGAACAGTGATGGAAATGACACCAACGGTCAACCAGTGCCAGGCTGCGGCTTATCGATGGACATATGACGGTCCACGTATGACCGAGGTTCCGCCAGATGACATGAATCAGTTTTACCACTATGCGAATAACACGAACATGAGCAACTCTGTGATGAGCCCAACCGGATACTACAGTGGTTCATCTATGCATAGTTACCGGTCTCCTAATGGTAAGCCAATATACCAGACTAAAAACATGCTCGAGAAAGGTATAGATGATTGAAATGTTTTAAACAACTAACATGTTTCACTTGTACTTCATAAAGACAATTCTATTTGAGGATGAACTTGACTGGGTTATAAATATCTGTCTGAATTATAAAATAACATTTGAATTAATGTAGTTAAATGAAGTGGATTAAAAACTAATTCTATGTTTAGATTTAAAAAATAATAATTACTGAATTACGAACTAGTTATATTTACATGTCAAGTGTGGGAGACCTGAGAAGTAATTATTCATGTACTCTAAGAGATAACTGTTTCTCTGCATTAAAAATTATCTTTTTGGGGTAGATGTATTGTAGCTATAAGTAGAAATAATTGTTTTCGTGGATTAAAAAGTAATTGTGTCAAAGGGTACACACCTGTTTGGAATGGAGACCCATTTTTCTGCACTAAAAGGCTGTTTGTCGGTATTAAAGATAGAGGCCCAACACGGCCAGGTGATAAAGGCACTCGACTCGTAATCCAAAGTTCGCGGGTTCGAATCCCCATAACACCAAATATGCTCGCTCTTTCAGCCGTAAGGGGGGATTATAATGTGACAGTCAATCCCACTATTCATTGGTAAAAGAGTAGCCCAAGAGCTGGCGGTGAGTGATGATGACTAACTGCCTTTCCTCTAGTCTTACACTGCTAAATTAGGGAGGGCTAGCGCAGATAGCCCTCGTGTAGCTTTGCGCGAAATTCAAAACAAACCAATTAAAGATAGTCGTTTGTTTAAACTGAAATATCTGGACTAAGATGTGATCGTTTCTCTAGATTAAGTGATCATTATTTACCTGAAGAGTAAAGATGTCTGTTTATTGGAGTTGAGAAGTCATGTTTCGCTCGCTACAGAGCGCCAAAAAAGTCTGCAACTATGGGCACTTCAACAAATTGTACAGAATGTCTTCCACGCTGTACAAGTTTGGATTAAACAAAAAAATTAAATCGACTTTTTTACGCTTTCACAACACCATTATCAATCACTTATCTGAAAAACTTCAAATCACCTATGGTTCTAGATAAATAGATACACACGGCCTTCGAAAAGTGGACTTAATCTTTTTGTTTCGAGGACAAAGTAACTATTTGTCTATATATTAAGAGCACCTATCTATTCAGATGAAGTTTTTATTATTTGAATGGGTAACGTTTGTTTGTTGTTGTTATTTTTTTGAATTTCGCACAAAGCTACTCGAGAGCTATCTGTGCGAGCCGTCCCTAATTTAGCAGTGTAAGACTAGAGGGAAGACAGCTAGTCATCACCACCCACCGCCAACTGTTGGGCTACTATTTTACCTTACCAACGAATAGTGGGATTGAACGTCACATTATAACGCCCCCACGGCTGGAAGGGCGAGCATGTTTGGTGCGACGGAGATTCGAACACGCGACCTTCAGATTACGAGTCGAGTGCCTTCACCCACCTGGCCATGCCGGGCCTTTGAATGGATTACGAAGTAGTATATATTTGTTTAATTAAGTAACAGTTTTATGTTTATATAACGAAGTTATCATTCACTTCTAGTAATGAAGAAATATTTTACTGGTCGAACATTATATATCGGTCTGTATTAAAAAGTAATTATTTCTTGGACTAACGGTATATATTTGCCTGTATTAAGAACTATTTTCTTGGTTTAAAAATAGATACTTCTAAATATTAAAGTATGTGTGTTTATTTAGTTAAAGAGGTAAGATTTTATCCAAATTAAGATATATTTATTAATATATAATAAAGTGTAAATATTTTAGGATATACAACGAAAAATCCTTAAAAGTTTTATTATGCATAAGACTTAAATAATTTAGGAAAACACTTTTCTGTAAACGTTCTCATGTCAGTTGTTACATGTAAACAAAATTAGAGAGATTTTTTCAATATTCTATTTCGTTCATTCTGTTATACTCACTATTTAGTTCTGATTCTTAAATACATCACGGCCCTTACGTCAATACTTACCACAAAATAATCATTGATTTCTATTAAAAATTCGTACAAATGTGTCGCTTTCGTGTGGACTTTCTGCAAGCTGTCTACTTATCTTAAAGTGTAATAATAAATTTTCCAAATTATTATTATATTACCATGATGTATTTCCATACACCATATGGTTTACTTGTAAACACAGTTCTATTTAAAATAACAACATTCTATAAACACTCGTACTTATCAGTTTGTAGAAACGTGTTTGTTGTTTTTATTTCAACTCAAAAACAAACGAATAACGTGTAATAATCTTTGTCGTTTTACTGAACATTTTTGCAGTTACCTGTATGCGTGTCTGTAGTTATTTTTTGAAATGTACTGAGATATTTACACGAAAACACCAGTTACCTGTATACGTGTCTGTAGTTATTTGTTAACACGTGTTTATATGCTTACACGAAAACAGCAGTAACTTGTACGTACATTCATGGTTGTGTATTATTAATACGTGTACTTTAAGTATTGTAAACTCTGACAGGAATAATAGTAACATAGTCATAAATATTTATTTTCATTCCTCATATATTAATATAAATAATGTTGTTGTTTTTCTGATTTTTAAAGTTCGTTAATAATTAAACAAGCCAGAGGAAACATAAGTTACTAGATCTGTTTGTTTCCTGCTCATCTGTATCAAAAATCTGAAGGTGAAATTATTTAACTGATGTTAAAATAAACCAGATATTAGTTGCTCTAAGGAACAAGTGTTGTGTGATCTAAGGGCTAAGAAGCTATAATGATTTAACCTAAGTGCTGATATGGTAGTCTTTCGAAATAATTATGTATTGTTGTAGGATCTGAACATTGATGAGTTTTATGTTCTTTATTGAAATAGAGCTGTGTAATCTAAAAACTATTGAGTCATATCTGTTAAAGTTGTCTATAAAGTGTTGAAACACATAAAAATTGAATTATGACTTTTCAGTTATCGATACTGTGTTGTGAGGTTCAAGTATTGAAAAACAAAAAGTATCCTATCTTTCAATAGGTTGCTGTTAAATATAATAACTTTGAGGTTTGTTTTGTCTAATCTTTAGTCTGCGAGACCAAAAAAACTGATGAACTTTAGCCCTAAGTCGTAAAATATGAACCTGTTAGTTTTAGCCAGTCTAACTTTAGATTTCGCTCCGTGAAAATAGCGAGGTTTAGTTGTTGGAATTATTTGTAAGGTTTTGAGAAATCTAAAATCTGAAGAACTGCACATATTTCCTGCCTGATATTAATGTTTTAAAATCTGAGATTTAATAAAAGCATTTTCCGGAATATCTAATAAAATGTTCTTCAGGATGTAGCTAGAAATTATGTCGAATATAATCAGCAAGAATATTTGTAAAATATCAGAGCTTAAGGAAATATAATTAATTCCTATATTGTAGCAGAAAATAGAAATCTCAGATATTAATTTTTGTGTATCTTATCTCTTGCTTACAAAGTAGAAATCAAATATTATATCTCTATTTTCGAACTCTCAGGAGCTCGATTCCGTTCAGTGGACTCAGCAGGTAGCCCGATGTGGTCCTGCTATAAGAAAAACATACATTTTACAACCTCCAAACTCAGTGGCACAGTGACATGTCTGCGGACTTACAACGTTATAATCTAGATATCGATACCCGTGGTGGACAGAGCACAGATAGTTCATTGTGTAGTTTGGTGCTGAATTACAAATAATAAATCTCTATTTTCTTGTCCTTGCTTTCTTGAAATGTTTTATCGTGTGTTGGTTATATTTTCATGATGTAATTCAAAGGTGGAGGATAATTAATGCAGTTCGCACATAGCTGTGCACACATAATTTTATCAGTACTGTTTAAAAGTGAAACTATAAATAAACTACTTGCACATAGCTGTGCACACATAATTTTATCAGTACTGTTTAAAAGTGAAACTATAAATACACTAGTTGCACATAGCTGTGCACACATAATTTTGTCAGTACTGTTTAAAAGTGAAACTATAAATACACTAGTTGCACATAGCTGTGCACACATAATTTTATCAGTACTGTTTAAAAGTGAAACTATAAATAACCTAGTTGCACATAGCTGTGCACACATAATTTTATCAGTATTGTTTAAAAGTGAAACTATAAATAACCTAGTTGCACATAGCTGTGCACACATAATTTTATCAGTATTGTTTAAAAGTGAAACTATAAATAAACTAGTTGCACATAGCTGTGCACACATAATCTTCTCAGTACTGTTTTAAGAGTAAAACTATAAATAAACTAGTTGTATATAATTGTACACACATAATTTTATTAGTACTGTTAAGGCCCTGCATGGCCAGGTGGGTTAAGGCATGCGACTCGTAATCTTTGGGTCGCGGGTTCGCATCCCCGTCGCACCAAACATGCTCGCCATTTTCAGCCGTGGGGGCTTTATAAAGTGACGGTCAATCCCACTATTCGTTGGTAAAAGAGTAGCCCAAGAGTTGGCGGCGGGTGGTGATGACTAGCTACCTTCTCTCTAGTCTTACACTACCAAATTAGGGACTGCTAGCGCAGATAGCCCTCGAGTAGCTTTGCGCGAAGTTCAAAAACAAAACTAACAAAGAGTACTGAATAAGAGTGAAATGATTGGTTAGAAACATTAGCCTAAAAACCCTCATTAACGTACACCTAATATAATCATTACAGCATTTAATTTTCAGCTCAATAAACATTTTTTTAAAACAAAGTTTAAGGTGTCCTTAACTTTGAAACGTTCGAGGAGAAACAGGTTGTGATCAAACGTCTGTTGTCAGCTTGAGAAAGAAAAGCAAATTTATGCACAAAGAAAACAAGAGAATCGAACGCACGTTTATAATACCGCGGAAATATACAATTAAACAACTAAAGCATAAACAGTTGTTGTCAACATATTCGTTTATTAGACTAGGTTTCACTGGAGATTCAAGGGAAACTTTAATAATACTCTTATAAATTAGTTTGTTTCTCTCTGAATTTCGCGCAAAGATATACAAGGGCTATCTATGCTAGCTAATCGTAATTTAGCAATGTAGGTACAGAGGGAAGCTAGTCATAAACACCCAGCGCTAGCTCTTGGGCTACTCTTTTATCAACTAACAGTGGGATTGACCGTCACTTATAATACCCACGCGCCCCTCAGGTTGCGAATCGAGTGCCCTAACCACTTGGCCCTCTGGGAACGACATAATTTAAAACAAACTCGCAAACCAAAAAAAATTTCGGCGTCCGAAATCGACACATGCATGAGAAAGGGGTAGAAAAGACAGTGTAATATTAAGTTGATATTAATTATACGAGTTTGTTTTTGGTTTTGAATTTCGCGCAAAGCTACATGAGGGCTATCTGCGATAGCCGTCCCGAATTTAGCAGTTTGAGACTAGAGGGAATTCAACTAGTCATTGCCATTCACCGCCAACTTTTGGGATACTCTTTTACAAACAAATAGTGGGATTGACCGTAACATTATAACGCCCCCACGGCTAAAAGGGCAAGCATGTTTGGTACGACGGGGATTCGAACCCGCGACCCTCGGATTACAAGTCGTGTGCCTTAACCACCTGGCCATGCCGGGGCCATTATACGAGTTAAAAGTACATTTCACCTCACCATCCAGTTTAGGTGTAACATTTCTGTACTGATTAGTCTGATTGCAAGTGAATTGAATATTTGTTTGAAAATGTCACACTGGTGAAGTAAAGAACCTGTGTCTTGTCGTGTTATGATAGTTGATTTGCAATATTACTTTAAATGATATTTCTAAGTTGGGCTCGTTGTGTATCTTGAGCTTCCATCAGTCATGTGTAAGTTTTTATACTTTTACAAGGTTTATTTTTCTATTTTTTTCTCCATCATCAGGGAGAATGTCTGCAAATTCAATGTACACCCATTTCCATCCGTGGATTTCTGACACACCTACACCCATGGTTTCTCATCCATCTCCTCACGGATCCCCCTGGTGCTCTACATTCCCCAACAAGTCGTCCCCCCACCCCAGTTCAGCAACGAGATCATATGCAGTACAATCTTCAAACTGTTCATCTTTTTCGAGCCACAGCACCCGTCACCTCTTTGGTTTTCCTCCGACACCCCCGAAGGATGCAGCTCCAGAAATGTTCTCCCATACAGCGTCATCCTGCCATGGGGATACCAAATCCAATCGATCTGACCATTGCTCATCAATGGATGGGAAAATTAGCACTTCGGCGGCTTCACTTTCCAACTTTAACAACAACTATTTGAGTAGCAACCACAAAAGAGACTATAATCTCCACCACCAAATGACTAACACTGACTCCATTTCTTATCCATCCCGTGGACTTGTTAGTCCACATCATCTTCCGAGCTGTGTGACCCCTACGTATGGTTCCTACTACAACAACTTGTCTAGCCTTGCTGACACTTCTGAGGATTCGTGTAACGATAAAACCAAGAAGAAAGGTCGCTCGAGTAAAGGTAGGAATCACACTTTACACTGTAATTATCTTCAAGTAAAGGTAGGAATCACACTTTACACTGTAATTATCTTCAAGTAAAGGTAGGAATCATACTTCATACTATAATTATCTTCTAAATGGCAATAGAGATGTTGGTAAAAATCCAAGAAGCCAGCTATCAATGATGTCAATATGTCTTCGGACTTGCAACGCTAGAAATCGGGCACATATGGCTCATTGCGTTGCTTTGTATTTAACGTCAAACAAAGAAACAAGCAAAAAACTCTTTTATTTTTTAACAGAGTGTTAGTGTTAATCATAACACATGCTCAACATGTCCCAGACATCCTACAGTAATATATCTCTATAGAACTATGTTTGTATTAATCAACTGTTCTTGAATGTCCCCTGTACCAAGTGTTTAACACCTCTTGATTACAACTCCATTGGTAAGTGGTAGTTCCGATCCAAATCCACTGAGCGTCACTTAGGATTTAATTTAATGCGTTTACTACGTTTGCTCTACAAATATATATATATATATACATATTTTAATTTTCTTATAGCTTAACACTATTCAAATGGAAATGAATGCTTTGCATTATAAAGAGAACATGACCACGTGATTTTTGGCAGACGTGTGTCTTTTCTAATAAAATTAATTACACGCCTAAGTCTGAGAAACAAACTGATGAACGTTAATTATAAGCTAACAGCTTATAGAAACACACTTTTAACGACAGTATCCGTTGAAACTTAATTTCTGACTCGTTAAGACGTTAAGACGTTCGACTCGTAATCCGAGGCCCGCGGTTTCGAATCCCGGTCGCACCAAACACGCTCGCCCTTTCAGCCGTGGGGGCGTTATAATGGTACGATCAATCCCACTATTGGTTGGTAAAAGAGTAGCCCAAGAGTTGGCGGTGGGTGTTGATGACTACCCGCCTTCCCTCTAGTCTAAAACTGCTAAATTAGGGACGGCTAGCACAGATAGCCCTCGAGTAGCTTTGCGTGAAATTCAAAACAAACAAACAATGAAAAACATTTGTTTTATTTCATTATCGTTTAATTCATCAATAATAAAACGCCGACTAGAAGTTTCATAAATACGTTACAATGCGAAAAAAAAACTTAGCTGTCAAATAATAACGTTTATAGTTTATAAGAGACTAACTGATTTCACTCAAGCTGACAATTCATCAGGACAAACAGTGTTAAGCGATTTAGGCTTAGCAAAAAAATTCAGAATAATTCGAGTCTGCGCCATGAGGGGGTGTTCATGCGAGAATATATAAACATAATTGTTGTATTACACACTTTTAACACTCATAATCACGTTTAGAGATATAACAATTAAATAAACAAATTATAATAAAAATCTAACGTCACACTTACCGTTCTTCTAACTCCATGGTCAGTTCAAACAAACTTGAAAAACACTGAATCGTGGACATTGGGAGTGCTGACAATAATAAATTTATTAGACAGTGATAATGGATTAGGTAAAATATCATCAAATATACCGTTTGAAAATGTTTTTAACAGGACTTTCACCAGTGTAAACACTAGTAGTTTGTTTCCAGTGATAGAGTGAGAAAAAAAAACGTGAACCATTAGGTAACCAGTACTTGGTGGTTGTTTTCAATACTTAAAAGAACAATTATTAGACATAAATCAATATATTTTATTTTTATAAGTTTATTGAATATATTAAGTATGAACAATTAACTATTATATCCGTTAACTTGAAGAATGATAATAGTATTGCATGGAAACAGTTGTTACGGTTTAACTTAGTCGAGTTACAAAGGAAAAGAGAGGTATCTTCAATTCTCAAATAATCCTTGAATAGAAAGAGAGGTATCTTCAGTTGTCAAATAATCCTTGAATGGAAAGAGAGGAATCTTCAGTTCTCAAATAATCCTTGAATAGAAAGAGAGGAATCTTCAGTTGTCAAATAATCCTTGAATGGAAAGAGAGGTATCTTCAGTTGTCAAATAATCCTTGAATGGAAAGAGAGGGATCTTCAGTTGTCAAATAATCCTTGAATAGAAAGAGAGGGATCTTCAGTTGTCAAATAATCCTTGAATGGAAAGAGAGGGATCTTCAGTTGTCAAATAATCCTTGAATAGAAAGAGAGGCATCTTCAGTTGTCAAATAATCCTTGAATGGAAAGAGAGGGATCTTCAGTTGTCAAATAATCCTTGAATGGAAAGAGAGGGATCTTCAGTTGTCAAATAATCCTTGAATAGAAAGAGAGGAATCTTCAGTTGTCAAATAATCCTTGAATAGAAAGAGAGGTATCTTCAGTTGTCAAATAATTCTTGAACAGGAAGAGAGGCATCTTCAGTTGTCAAATAATCCTTGAATGGAAAGAGAGGAATCTTCAGTTGTCAAATAATCCTTGAATAGAAAGAGAGGTATCTTCAGTTGTCAAATAATTCTTGAACAGGAAGAGAGGCATCTTCAGTTGTCAAATAATCCTTGAATAGAAAGAGAGGTATCTTCAGTTGTCAAATAATTCTTGAACAGGAAGAGAGGCATCTTCAGTTGTCAAATAATCCTTGAATGGAAAGAGAGGGATCTTCAGTTGTCAAATAATCCTTGAATGGAAAGAGAGGTATCTTCAGTTCTCAAATAATCCTTGAATAGAAAGAGAGGAATCTTCAGTTGTCAAATAATCCTTGAATGGAAAGAGAGGTATCTTCAGTTGTCAAATAATCCTTGAATGGAAAGAGAGGGATCTTCAGTTGTCAAATAATCCTTGAATAGAAAGAGAGGGATCTTCAGTTGTCAAATAATCCTTGAATGGAAAGAGAGGGATCTTCAGTTGTCAAATAATCCTTGAATAGAAAGAGAGGCATCTTCAGTTGTCAAATAATCCTTGAATGGAAAGAGAGGGATCTTCAGTTGTCAAATAATCCTTGAATGGAAAGAGAGGGATCTTCAGTTGTCAAATAATCCTTGAATAGAAAGAGAGGTATCTTCAGTTGTCAAATAATCCTTGAATAGAAAGAGAGGTATCTTCAGTTGTCAAATAATTCTTGAACAGGAAGAGAGGCATCTTCAGTTGTCAAATAATCCTTGAATGGAAAGAGAGGAATCTTCAGTTGTCAAATAATCCTTGAATAGAAAGAGAGGTATCTTCAGTTGTCAAATAATTCTTGAACAGGAAGAGAGGCATCTTCAGTTGTCAAATAATCCTTGAATGGAAAGAGAGGGATCTTCAGTTGTCAAATAATCCTTGAATAGAAAGAGAGGAATCTTCAGTTGTCAAATAATCCTTGAATAGAAAGAGAGGTATCTTCAGTTGTCAAATAATTCTTGAACAGGAAGAGAGGCATCTTCAGTTGTCAAATAATCCTTGAATAGAAAGAGAGGAATCTTCAGTTGTCAAATAATTCTTGAACAGGAAGAGAGGTATCTTCAGTTGTCAAATAATTCTTGAACAGGAAGAGAGGCATCTTCAGTTGTCAAATAATCCTTGAATGGAAAGAGAGGAATCTTCAGTTCTCAAATAATCCTTGAATGGAAAGAGAGGTATCTTCAGTTCTCAAATAATCCCTAATTTTTTTCAAATAAATCAAACATACTTGAAGTAGGCACATATTTTGACACTTCAAAAATAAAATGAAATATCCCACTACTAGGAACTCTTGCTACAAGTCATTGACGTGAAACATAACCTAAAGTTATAAATACATCAATATAACATTTACTACTGTATCACGTAACATGAAGTATTCAATTGTAGGGAAGTCTTGCCATAAGCTGTTGGCGTTAAACACATTTCTCTATAACTTAGAGTTACCGACACACTTATGTAGCAGCGACTACTATCGCACGTAACATAAATTATCCAAATACAAAGAGGCCATAAGACAGTCGCAGCACGATATCATCAATTAACAGGATTATTTTTGATAGAAGTTAATCATTGTTGAAGGGGTTCTTTTTTTTTTTGTCGGAATGTGGATGTGAGTAATAACTGGAGAGATCTTTTTCGGTAACGATAGTTTGATTTCTAACATTACTAGTGACATTGAAATGATTATAGTATTTTAAATGCCATGAGTGCATAAAACAAAACTGAAACCGAAATTATGCAAAGCTCACGAGATTACCAACACAGCAAAAAGAAGGCCTGAATAGCATTCACGGATTTCAGTCTGGTTTAATGACGTTCAATATATTATTTATGAGCTAAGTAAATTATGTAATAAAACTAATCCTATTGATTGTAAAATATTATCGATAACATATCTTTTTTTTCTTTCCTACAGTAAATAAATAATTAATTCTCACTTGAAGCAGTAATAATGACATGTGAAAAAATTAGACATTAATTTTCAAGCACAAAACTCTTCAGTTAATTGCAGAGGCCTGCGATGGTTTTATTGTCTTGAAATATTTACATGTTCTACGAAAAATCCGTCTTATTCTATCACACACAGATTTTTCACAAAATGCCATATATATATTTTTACGTAAGTGAATTATTTTCGTTAAAATTGGGTCACATTTTGATCACCACTGGCTATAGTTTTTCTAGACCAATCGCGACGTGAGGCTCTTATGGATCGTCCTAGAATCCAAAGATAAAAATAAAATATGTTTATTGTGGTAAACAAAGTAATAATTTGATCTATGTTGTTATTGTTTTTTATCTAAGAGGTTTTTCGTCGTTCCGATTTGTAAAAAAAAAATCCTTACGTGATATAAAAAAAAACATTTCGGAATATGCGTAGCTGGACTATGAAAAGTCCATTATTAACACCGATAACTTTTACGACATTTAAATTCGCAGGTCTCTGTTATGTTTTTATAAATCAATATCATTAAATGTTAAGCTAACAAAACGTGAAAAACGTAAAATAAACGCCAGAGTTCTCTTACGAATTCACTTCTATTTGAAGTGTCTTAAAGAAATATTATAACACTAACAACCGGCTTCCTTACATAAGTATCACTCTTCAGAAACGTAATTGTTTATAACATAATAACTTGTTAGTTATTTATCTGTGTGACAGTATTCGGTTTCGTTATATAAGTATCACTCTTGAGAAACGTAGTTGTTAATAACATAATAACTTGTTAGTTATGTATCTGTGTGACAGTATTCGGTTTCGTTGAATTCAAGGATATACTCATATAAGTTTGAAGAACAACATTTAAATCGTGAAACTGATTGCTAATAATTTAATAATTCATTAAGACTGTATATAAAAATGAACTCATAAGGTAAATTTTAGTTTTCAATGTAACGTTTCAGTGTAAATGATTCAACCATTACGTACAAATTTATACGTCAAAATAAACGTTTTATGGCAGACCATGTTGTCAGCAGTAAAACAAATAAGTTTCTCTAACTGCCAGTGAGTAAGGTTTTATAGGTTTATTTATAAGTTAAATATCACTTATTTGTGTACATGTTTCACAAAATATTCTAATCTTGCTATTTTATGTGGTTAGACAAATAAGAAATCATAGCAACCATAGTAATCTTATTGAAATTATTTGTTTACAGAGAAGAAATGGTGTGTAAATTGTAGTAATATTATTGGTTTATTTGTTTACAGAAGGAAGAGAGTGTGTCAAATGTAGTAATATTACTGGTGTATTTGTTAACAGAAGGAAGAGAGCGTGTAAACTGTAGTAATATTATTGGCTTATTTGTTTACAGAAAGAAGAGAGTGTGTAAACTGTAGTAATATTACTGGTGTATTTATTGACAGAAAGAAGAGAGTGTGTAAACTGTAGTAATATTATTGGTGTATTTCTTAACAGAAGGAAGAGAGTGTGCCAACTGTAGTAATACAATTGTTTTATTTGTTAACAGAAGGAAGAGAGTGTGCCAACTGTAGTAATACAATTGTTTTATTTGTTTACAGAAGGAAGAGAGTGTGTCAACTGTGGTTCCACTTCTACACCTCTATGGAGAAGAGACAGTACAGGACATTACCTTTGTAATGCCTGTGGGTTATATCATAAGATGAATGGGCAGAGCAGGCCGCTTATTAAACCTAAACGGAGGCTGGTGAGTGTATATTACACTTAGTACACTAATGAATTATAAAGCATTCAAAATTTACATGAATCTGAATATTATTTTGCAAGTATCCCGACCAATAATTTGTTTCTTTAAACTGTGACAATTTTCATGATTAATGTACGTGTAAAGAATGCCTTTTCTTCTCAAATTAACAATTCATTGCGACTAAAAATTTGTAAAAACACTACGTTTATTATGGAGTAATTTTAAATCATATGGGCATTCTCTTGGCTCTCGCTCAGTGACAAGTTATAACGTGTTGGAACACATTGCCATATGGCTTTAACACCTAATAACTATACCAACTTAATGATAAATGAAGCCGCCCAGAATGTATTATTGTGTTTGATATATTCTCCACTAATCACGAATCAGTTTTTGTGTTATTGTGTTTGATATATTCTCCACTAATCATGTATCAGTTTTTGTGTTATTGTGTTTGAAATATTCTCCACTAATCACGTATCAGGTTTTGTATTATTGTGTTTAAAATATTCTCCACTAATCGTGTATCAGTTTTTGTATTATTGTGTTTAAAATATTCTCCACTAATCGTATATCAGTTTTTGTATTATTGTGTTTAAAATATTCTCCACTAATTATGTATCAGTTTTTGTATTATTGTGTTTGAAATATTCTCCACTAATCACGTATCAGTTTTTGTATTATTGTGTTTGAAATATTCTCCACTAATCACGTATCAGGTTTTATATTATTGTGTTTAAAATATTCTCCACTAATCGTGTATCAGTTTTTGTATTACTGTGTTTATAATATTCTCCACTAATTATGTATCAGTTTTTGTATTACTGTGTTTAAAATATTCTCCGCTAATTATGTATCAGTTTTTGTATTACTGTGTTTAAAATGTTCTCCACTAATCACGTACCAGTTTTTGTATTATTGTGTTAAAAATATTCTCCGCTAGTCATGTATCAGGTTTTGTATTACTGTGTTTAAAATATTCTCCACTAATCGTGTATCAGTTTTTGTATTATTGTGTTTAAAATATTCTTCACTAATCATGTATCAGGTTTTGTATTACTGTGTTTAAAATATTCTCCACTAATCAAGTATCAGTTTTTGTATTATTGTGTTTAAAATATTCTCCACTAATCACGTATAATTTTTGTATTATTGTGTTTGATATATTCTCCATTAATCACATATCAGTTTTTGAAAATGTTTTGTACCATATAGTTTTCTCTACAAAATTTTCTGGATAGAATAAGAGAGCATGACAAAAATTCTCAAAAACTAACACGCGCGCACCGTGGTCGCACTATCTTGATTTTGATTTGCTGATTTAGCGTCCGGCAAGGATCGTTTAATAGGGTTTGGTTTAAATAACATGTCAACAAGCGCCTGTTCAATAAATTGAAAAAGCCTGTGTTTGTCGATGAATATGTATATTTGTAATTCACGTAATCTCCTTGTCGACTTCGTTATTTCAGTCTTATGTGACGAGGGCAACATAATGCCCGAACAGGTCAAAGTATTTGTTTAGTAGTGCCCATTAAAAACTACTAAAACAACAACTACAACTGCAGAAATATCACACATATAACAGTAAAATAACCTCACATCTGTTCGCTTAGACTTGATCTAAATTGTTTTATTTAGAATTATTTCATGAGTATCAGGATACGAATGTACTCATATTAGTAATAAGAACTATAACAGTTTATCTTTTAGAAAGTTTGATGATTTATCAGGACAAAACTAAACTCATATAGTGGTAACAGGACACTATAGTGTTCTTTGTAACTATAGAAGAATTATCACGACCAAACTCACATAGGGATAATACGACGCTATAGTGTTCCTTGTAACTATAGAATAATTATAAAGACTAAACTCACATAGGGATAGCAGCACACTATAGTGTTCTTTTTGACTATAGAAGAACTATCAAGACTGAACTCACATAGCGATAACAGGATAATAAATCACATATAATAATAACAAAACAATGTAAACTCTTTTAGAAAGAATTTAACTTTCAGTACAATAACAGAACAAGACAGTCTATCCCTCGAAACAGTAAATGTCTGAAGACAAACTAAACTTACTTAGTAATAGCATAACATAACTTAAAGCATGATAACAGAACAGTAGAGCATTATTTCGACATTGTCAAGAATCGTAAAACAAAATTAAGTTATTCAACAGAACAGCGACGCTTTCACATTATATTTTATATCAGGTTAATTATAGAGATAAAGAGCAACTGATCTAGGTTGTTTGTTTGTATTTGTCGCGTACAGATAAACAATTAAAATAAATAATCTAATTGATGCAGTAAACTATACTAGAGCTCAAACAAATAATTAATTCTTAGAAAGTTAACAATCGTTAAAGGAACACTGACCAGTTGTGGAAAGAATGATATTGTCAAAAAATATAGAATACAGACTTATATTATAATTGGCAGCCTTTCAATATGACAAGGCCCGGCATGGCCTAGCGCGTAAGGCGTGCGACTCGTAATCCGAGGGTCGCGGGTTCGTGCCCGCGTCGCGCTAAACATGCTTGCCCTCCCAGCCGTGGGGGTGTATAATGTGACGGTCAATCCCACTATTCGTTGGTAAAAGAGTAGCCCAAGAGTTGGCGGTGGGTGGTGATGACTAGTTGCCTTCCCTCTAGTCTTACACTGCTAAATTAGGGACGGCTAGCACAGATAGCCCTCGTGTAGCTTTGTGCGAAATTCCCAAACAAACAATCAATATGACATATTTAATTATACCAGTATAAAACCTTGTACTAAACAAGCACGAATTTTGTTTTTTTCGTCATAAGTTGTTTTAGCTATTGGTATGTATATTTTAGCATGTGCCCCAGCTTTCTTTTAAAGGCTATTATATTGAAGAAACATATGGTAATATCTTCTTTAAAATATATATTAATCATTAATTTGTAGATTTTTATTTATCGTAAAATTATTAATATTGGTGTAAAGGCAAAAGCCACACTTTCAGATGCGTCTCATCAAATTTTGATATAGTGGCGCATATTGTGAGTTTTACAGGCTCTAGTTAGGCTTAATAACTGCTGTCTGTAGTGCTTTGAAACAGGTAACGTTGAAAACTATTTCGTGGTAACTGTTCTTTATATAGTTTTTTCTTCTCTTTACTGATTGTTTATGACATAAAGTAAAAAACATACGTAAAACAAAACTTTACAAACCTACATTTAATTACCTCAAGGTTACCTACCAGTTCCTTTCTAATTGCGTGACACAAAATACCCTTTTAGTGACACTCAGCTAAAAATGTAGGTTAATAGAATAAAACTCGTATTAAATTAGGCACGTGTAGATATAGATATTGTGTGACCTCTCCAATGTCCTTAGAACATTCTGTCAGCTTGGCTTAGCTGACTGTTAATACTTTGTTGCAAAATATCAAACAAGATTTATGCCCAGTACATATGTAGCGCCACGTATGTAGATGAATATATTTTAATAAAATAATATTAACGACCTATTTATTCGTTGTATTGGTAGACATTAATAAGCAATGTAAGCGGATAAGACTTAAACGATGTGAAATCACCTGTAGACAAAAAAAAATCTGTCTTTAAAACAAGATGGCGTCCTTCTCTATGTTTTTTTTTTTTTTTGTTCAAATTAAATCGCTCTGATCAACGTTGAACACATGTTCGGATAACTCTGGTTAAATTTTACATTCTTTGTTAGACATGAGCTTAAACTTTACACGAGTTCGTTTTGCACATTTGTGGCAGTAAAAAAAAAAATCAACTGACCTGTAATAACGCTTTTCATGTGTCCGCGTATTAAATTATAACACTTTACTAAAAATACACATAGTAATCTGTAGGCCCAATTCTCTGGAGGCGTTTACCTCGTGCGTAACTATCATATAAATTTTACTTACAGAATCAGAACATGTGCTGGGAACAAATCACAAAATCCTGTTTATCACTCGTGATTCGCTGTAATATCACAGAGATCTTAATGACAGAGAAAGAAAATGTGTTGGAAACAAATCACATAGTTCTGTGAGTTTACCTGCCAAACAGTGCTCCACAGTTTACCTACCAGACAGTGCTCCACAGTTTACCTACCAAACAGTGCTCCACAGTTTACCTACCAAACAGTGCTCCACAGTTTACCTACCAGACAGTGCTCCACAGTTTACCTACCAAACAGTGCTCCACAGTTTACCTACCAGACAGTGCTCCACAGTTTACCTACCAGACAGTGCTCCACAGTTTACCTACCAGACAGTGCTCCAGGTTTACCTACCAGACAGTGCTCCACAGTTTACCTGCCAGACAGTGCTCCACAGTTTACCTGCCAGACAGTGCTCCACAGTTTACCTACCAAACAGTGCTCCACAGTTTACCCACCAAACAGTGCTCCACAGTTTACCTGCCAGACAGTGCTCCACAGTTTACCTACCAAACAGTGCTCCACAGTTTACCTGCCAGACAGTGCTCCACAGTTTACCTACCAAACAGTGCTCCACAGTTTACCTGCCAGACAGTGCTCCACAGTTTACCTACCAAACAGTGCTCCACAGTTTACCTGCCAGACAGTGCTCCACAGTTTACCTGCCAGACAGTGCTCCACAGTTTACCTGCCAGACAGTGCTCCACACACATGTTCAGTCGCTTGTGCTTTAAAACAGAATATTCCTACAACCATACATTAAACAGATTCAATATTCGTGTTTTTGTTATACACTGGCTTTAATAAAATCACCAACAACATGTAGAGAATCTAAGGAAACATTCATTTACTTTGTTTGCTAATCGCATGCACCCCGGAAATCATCCATAATTCCGTTGAAGAGGTTGTTTGTAAGGGCTTACATGATAGAACAATAAGAAACAGTGGAAAAAAACAACAACAAAGAATGAAACCGGTGAAGTTCAAAACGTTATGACTTGTACTTCGCTCAGATTACTGCTTCACTGTTGTTGATGTTTTAACGTTTTAAATTATTTGCTATTCGTGATCTGACGGATTCTTCAGGTGCATTAAGTAGTCTGCAATTATAGAGCAATTTATCAATTTAAAAGCACATTGTCAAATGTTGCTATAATACTGTTATTATGTGTACGATTAACCCGTAGCTGCATACCTTTAACGTTCAGGAAAGAAACTGACATATAACCAGCGTCGGCTGGAATGACGGAGACGCCACGTGTAAGGCTGGGTGATAGGCACCGCCCGGTTACTTGTTTCTTTGGTCCTATTCGTATAATTACCAATAATTCAGAAAGAAATATCTCAATTCTACTCTTTTCAATACTTGATAAAACAAAGTTTTAAAATTTGTCGGTTGAACTTCTATGACGAATATCTTTCTTTTTTGAGAAGTTAAAAATACAAAGTTATTGTGTATGTGTGTCGTATTATTAGATTGGCCTCTGAACTCAATTAAATATAACTGACTCCGTACTTTTATATATGCATAATAAATTATTCGTGTTACATTAAATGATTTCTTGAGTCTGATAAATCCAGAACTGTAATCGTATTATGATTAATATACAAGACCGTGCTTAAAATAAAGTATGACGCATGCTCCTAAAGGACACGACAGGAGTTCCCCGCCTAACATGGGCGTCCAAATACAACACTGACTTCTTATTCGACCGATGTCATCAAGAGTCCATTAACACGTGCAGCGAAAATGGAACACCTCTGTTGTTAGGTAAAGACAACGCACCACAAGTTGTTGCCACACTGAAGAAAGAGACAGTTAGACGTACTCGTGAAAGGTGTCAGATACGAGACTTTTCTATAAGAGTGATTCAGGTTTGATGTATCTATTCATGTCATGCATGCAATTAACATTAATGTTTTTCCTTAGGGGGAGTTCAGACCCTCGATTTATTTGAAGGACGAATTAAGTTTCAAATTCTGTCACAGTACTGCGTTTCTATGGAAACGTGGTAACACGAAACGTTCTGTTCGGTAGTTGATTCGGAAAGAAAGAGCGCAACCAATGCTGAGGTTGTCTTCCTCACCTGCACAGTATAACATTCAGCACTTTTAGGAAGATCTTGAAAGCTGTGCTCACTATTATATTATTCTGTTGATACTTGTAACTATATAATGTGTGTTGTAAGGAGATACATTAAAATAAGACACTCCAACGTGTCACGCAGCCTATGACACATTTAGTTCGATAGTATTATCACGTTTCCTTGGACCTTAATAAAATGAGAGCAATAAGTGTTTAAGATGTGTTCTTACGCTGCTATTGGTTTTTCCCTATATATATCCATATATACATTAAAGAAACTAAAGAAAGCATAATTATTAAATAGTAGGACAATCTTGTAAGGTTATAGCGCTCCCAGTGTTTTAATATATATATATATTCGTGCAAATTTTTATGGAAATAATTTGTGAGGCGCGCCATCTAGCGTTATCTTACACGCTCCAGAAAACGGTAAAGTATCCCACCACATGTGTGAATATTTTCGTTTATCATAAACACTTTACACGCTACTTGAATTATGGAAAATTAGCAAAGCAGTTTTACTGTATAATGACTTACCACTTACACTAGCTGTACTTTGGATTTCATGTTTACATGCTTCTCCAGGCGTGTACACACAACTTATTTATATCTCCTAACTGTCTCACTATCCGACTTAGCTGTTTAGTTATCCACACATCGCAAGGTTATGTCTGTTATATCGATATTACCTTCCTGTCCCAGAAGAAAACGTTTTATCACTCATTTAATGCTTTTGTTCCCTTCTGTTTCGTATTTTTAAACTTTATACACCACCATATCTCTTGTACCTCAGTCTCACCATTTAAAACATTTCACATTAAAATTCACTGAGAAATCGTTATGTATTATCCTAATTTTATTCTATCTACTTTTGGAAATGCACGTTTTGTTTCTTAATTATTTAATTCATTTGGAAAAATCCATTGTGATGTGAAAGATTTGAAGGTATTATATACGATAAATATTTATTATTTGATTCGGCAGAGCTCTGAATTTCAGATATGACGAGCAAGACTAGAATCTGTACATGACCATAGATTGTTGGCACCACTTTAACACGTGGTTGCATTTTAAGAGTCAATTTCTTTGAGATCATGTGTGGTAAAGAACTTCTGAATATGGTTGCTACAGCTCTGATCAGTTATTCAATATTAGGGACCACAACAGTTAGCAGACAGTTTCAGTGCTACTGCTCAGAAGAATAGTTAATCAGACAGTTTCGGTGTTACTGCTTAGAAGAATGGTTAATCAGACAGTTTCAGTGCTACGGCTTAGAAGAATGGTTAATCAGACAGTTTTGGTTCTACGGCTTAGAAGGTTGGTTAATCAGACAGTTTCGGTGTTTGGTTAAGTGTTTAGCAGACGGTTTCAGTGCCACTGCTTAAAAGAATGCTTAAGTGTTTAGCAGACAGTTTCAGCTGCTTGAGCTCAATTTTAGTTGAAACGTTTATATCCATAACGCCCCCTTCCCGACGACTCAACGGTTAGTCTCTGGGTTTATAACGTTAAAACTGAAGTTTCGATACCCGCCATAGGCCGAGCATAGATAGCTCATTATTTTAAATCTAGCTCACCCAAGCGAACCAATTCAATCTATAACTTCATTGCAAAATTATACTAGTGTTGAAATGTTTTTACATCTGTTATTTAAAGACAATTTGTTTTCTGAAACGCTTCGCGTATACTATTTAACAATAATTTATTATCGATACCGAAGTGTTCCTTTAACTGCACTCTTCTGATGAAGCTTTCACATCCTCCTAACCACTATCTAAAAACATGTTTTTTCACAAACTCTCCCATACCAGCCTTTTGTTACAACACTTTTTGAAATCACTATTTTAAGACAATTTCGACTTACAAAATATAAACGTTCTGTGAAACCTGTTTCTATTTAAGATTTTTTTCAACATTGTGGAAACTCGGTCCTCTGTTGAAATGTTTCTAATCGTTCATCACTTACATATGTATTCTTACAAAATATCTCACCATTTCGAAACATCTGTTTGCCGAAATGGTTCTCTCCAGTCACCCTACAAATTCAGTTCTGTAATAAGCTCATTACTCATTTTTGAAAGAATTATACTAAAACCTGCGATATATTACTTCATGTTATTTGTGATATTGGTTTCTTAAACAGTATCGTCACGCGTAGGTTTCAGTTTGTTGAAGTTAAAGAGTTTCGTACTGTTTTGCTTGTAATAATCCGGATAGTCTTAGAAGTATTGAACTAATGTACTGACCAGCAATGAAAACATGTTCCCGCAGTGTTTCTATTCAGTTTGAACTGTAAGGTGAGCAGTTGAAAAGAGAGAACAATCCAATGAACATGTCAGATCGACGTTTCTTTGCTCCTTCTTTATTATTTTCCCCTAGCACGACGTTTCTTATTTAAGGACTTTTTTCTATAAAAGCATTCTTTTAAAGACTTGAACCAGAGTTTACTAAGGTAATGCGGATTAGGGTAGGTAAAGATAAGAACAGTTACCATCTGCCCATTCAAACTTAGAAAAGAAAAATATATTCTATCGGTGAGATTTTCCGTAACCGCGTGATTTTGTAATTCTTTAACGTTTTGAAAATTTAAAGCCACTGCGGATATTTTGCTGTGTTATTGCTTTAGAATAATGATATTTTGCTGTGTTATTGCTTTAGAATAATGATATTTTGGCATGTTATTGCTTTAGAATAATGATATTTTGGCATGTTCAGGAGAGTGTGTTTGAATAAACGTTAATATAGTTCACATTTTTAAACGTGCAAAAATTGACGTTTATCTAAATCTGTTGATTTCGCAATTGCAAAACTGCAAAATTAATCGAGTTAACAGCTTCCTGTGGCCCCTGCATGGCCAGATGGGTTTAAGGCGTTCGACTCGTAATCTGAGTGTCGCGGGTTCGAATCCTCGTCGCACCAAACATGCTCATCCTTTCAGCCGTAGGGGCGTTATAATGTAACGGTCAGTCACCCTTTTCATTGGTAAAAGAGTAGCTCAAGAGATGGCGGTGAGTGCTGATGACTAGCTGCCTTCTTACATTGCTAAATTAAGGACGCTACTAATTTCCATTTTTGGAAGGTTGTTCATGACCAAAGTGTTCTCAATTCAATTTCTTGCGCTTACTATCCTCATACAGTATATAACCTCCCCCCACCCAGGGACGCAGCGGCATGTCTGTGAACTTAAAACGCTAGAAACCAAGTTTCGATACCAATTGTGAGTAGAGCACAGATAGCTTATTGTGTTGCTTTGTATTTAATTACAAGTAAAGATATATTGAGATATGGTAATGTTCGTATGTGGTTTCATAATGACGAGAGATCCGCTTGAAGTAAAAAATTTATTCTAAAAACAGCTAATGTGGATATTAAAACTTTAATTACAATAAAGTACAGGTTAAGCTGAAGATGATCTAAAACGGTTGAAACGTTATTCTGTAGTTTATTTTAATTAAAGTTTTAATACCCACACCAACCGTATTGAGAATACGTGTGTTTAGTTGCCACATTCTCTTCCTTTAGTTTCAGATTTTAAAGTTTCAATACCCACACCAACCGTATTGAGAATACGTATGTTTAGTTGCCACATTCTCCTCCTTTAGTTTCAGATTTTAAAGTTTTAATACCCACACCAACCGTATTGAGAATACGTATGTTTAGTTGCCACATTCTCCTCCTTTAGTTTCAGATTTTAAAGTTTTAATACCCACACCAACCGTATTGAGAATACGTGTTTTTATTTGCCACATTCTCTTTCTTTAGTTTTAGATTTTAAAGTTTTAATACCCACACCAACCGTATTGAGAATACGTGTTTTTAGTTGCCACATTCTCTTCCTTTAGTTTCAGATTTTAAAGATCTGTTCTCACTTAAAGTCGTCGAAATATCTGATAAATTCGATGTTTTTTTTTAAACCAGCTACTTTGTTATCTATACTGGGAATAAATTAATGATATGTTGGTAAGATGCGAAAATCTAAACATCAAAGTTGGTATGTATCACCTAGGCGTCAGGTAATTTAACTTTCATGCAGGTTGAAAGATCTGTCTGGTATTTTATGGTCGATGCCGTATGAGATAAGGAGTCTCACTCTGAACAAACAGATTTGTCTATTTTCTGGTTGTTTACTCACATTAACAAAGCTCGGATTAAATCAAAGCAAAGTCTATTTAGTAATGTACAAAATGTATTTTTGGTGTATTCATTAGCATAGTATATGGGATTTCACTTCAAATTAAACCACAAAGTATATCTTATGCACATATGAATAGCCATTTTGTTCTTCTTTCTTACAGTAAACTTGTTTTACTAATGATAACTCTATTTCTCATATAAAATGTAAGACAAACAGTTGTCCTGTCTCATCTTACAACGGGTGTGTTCCAGTCAATGTAATTCATTTCACACTACGCTGGTTTCTGTGTGTTAGATCGATTCTGATGTATTAGTTTTTTATGAAGTGATTATTACAGCACTCCTACATTTTGTTTTTGCCAGTTTTTATCATAATACATTAAATAAAACAACGTTAAGAAAAGAACCAACTGATAAGTGGACTGCAGTAAACAGTTTACACACTTTGACCAATTCGCCTAGACTAGTATGGTCTGGTGGTTAGTACGTTCGACTCCCAATTTGTGGATCGCGGTTCGAATCCTGTTATCGTACGCGAGGGCGTAATTATGTGATGAACAGTCTCATGTTCTATTGGTAAAAAGTAGCCTAAGAGTTGTTGGTAAGTCAACATGACTAGTTAATGTCAACATGACTAATTAATGTAATTCTTGTATTTGACACTTCTAAGTTAGGGACGTGCCTACTAGTGCACATCATCTCTCAAATAGATTTGCGCAGAATTTGACAAACAGACCATGTCTATGCGACTTCTTTCTATTATAACACGATGGTTTCTTTCTAATTTCAAGCAGTCAACAGCCAAGAAGGCGGGAACAACCTGTGTTAATTGTAAAACAACTTCGACGACGCTCTGGCGGCGTAATCAGAATGGTGAACCTGTGTGTAACGCCTGTGGTCTCTATTTCAAATTACATAATGTAAGTAATGTGTTTTTTCCTCTTCGTTCTTTCTTACAATTTCTTTCTTATTAACTTATCGTTTGTTCCTTTACATCTGATAACATTGTGTTTTATAATGTCTTTTAATCTGTTTCGAGCATGATGTTATTTTATCGGGTCACGTATAATATTTTATTGGAAACTTCTTACGTCCATTTTCATCAATGATATTAATGTTTTATTAGCGTTTACTTGTATATACGTATTTTCGCTAGCACCTTCTACAGAAATTGTGTTCCAGTGCCGATGAAAAGAGGCCCCGCATGGCTAGGTGGTTAGGGTGATCGATTCTTAACCTGAGGGTCGAGTGTACAAATCCCCGTCACACCAAAGATGTTCGCCCTTTTAGCCGTGGGGGCGTTATAATGGTCCAGTCAATCCCACTATTCGCTGGTAAAAGATTTGTTTGTTTGTTTGGAAATTTCGCACAAAGCTACTCGAGGGCTATCTGTGCTACCCGTCCCTAATTTAGCAGTGTAAGACTAGAGGGAAGGCAGCTAGTCATCACCACCCACCGCCAACTCTTGGGCTACTCTTTACCAACGAATAGTGGGACCGTCACATTATACACCCCCACGGCTGGGAGGGCGAGCATGTTTAGCGCGACGCGGGCGCGAACCCGCGACCCTCGGATTACGAGTCGCACGCCTTACGCGCTAGGCCATGCTGGGCCTAGCTGGTAAAAGAGTAGCTCAAGAGTTGGCGGTGGGTAGTGAAGACTAGCTGCCTTTCTTCTAGTCTTACACTGCTAAATTAGGGACGGCTAGCGCTGATAGCTCTCACGTAGTTTTGAGCGAAACTCAAAAACAAACAAAATGTTATATTAGGGACGGCTAGCGCAGAGAGCCCTTGTGCAGTTTTGCGCGAAATTAAAAACAAGCCCCCGTAAAACTCGATGTTATTTGGTTTTTTTTCCCTATGTTTTAAGCCCATGTTTGTTACTATTTGGTTCAACTAAAATAACATCCATCTTGCACCATACCATTCTCATATACTCTTATAAAATAAGGTTTATGTCGTTTTGAGTAAAGATCGATTTTGTTTATTACTCATTAGTCTGCACGTAGGCCTAAGTTAAAAACACCATTGAATAAATCTTATAGAAACGAAGATATCAGTTTGTGTGCTTGTTTTTATATCTAAAATAAATAGGAGTTTCTCTTCTATCTGATCACGGATTTATTTATATATTATCATATATTTTATTGGCTATTTGTGTTTTAGAATTACGTGTTTTCTTAATGGTTTACTGTATAATTTATTTATCATTTGATTTAACCTCTCATAAAACAGTTTGTTAGTAAGAAAAAATTTGATAGGGTAACTCATCACTTCCAACTAGTAAGAAACAACTTAATTATAACCTTTTATTAAAGTATTTTTCCACGACCACAAAATTGTAGTCGGGCGCGATATTAACTTGTATAAAGCTGCATGACTGTGACCCTAAAAAAATTCTTATATAACCATAAAATCGCTATAAACATTTCTTGTTAGGTGTATTTAAAATAATGTATAAGTTTAGTGAAAAAAAAAAACGTATATAAAGATCCATTTACATTAGATATCTCGCTTTCGTTATTCTGTCGTAGATATCAAATAGTAATAGACATACCCGCTAGGGTTTCTTGGATACAGTCATGCCCATATGTACTTCTCTTTCAACTAATTCATTTATCTTTCTTTAAGCCTACTTCTTTAAGGCACCTTCTACCTATTTTATGTATTAAGACCAACCGAGAACTCATTAATAAACATAGAAAAATATATCAATTATCACGCCCTCTATGGTATGACCTTTATGACACTATTGCTCAACAGGGGGCATTGCATATATAAATCAATCACTGTATGTGGTACAGGGTGGAATGCAATATATCTTTTTTTTTTCTTCTTTTTTTTTTAAAGTAAAAGAGATAACATTTCGTATAAGATAAAACGTAGGATAATTTTTGTGTTAAAAGAAATAACGTTTTAAATTCAGTTAAATTTTAATACATACGTCAATGAAAAAATAATTTTATAAATGTAAAATCCAGTCATGAAATATTAATTTTGTGGTAATTATGTGGTAAAATATGCGTTTCTATTTAACGAACATTGGTTTGCCTTATATCTTTAAATATGAGAAGGCAATTACAACAGATGTTAATTACAGGTTACAAAACGAAATTATCCATCAGTATGTAACTGTTATTCCTAAAATAGAGTTCAAAATTGTTTTTATTCCGGTGATAACAGCGTGTTAAGGCGTGCGGCTCGTAATCTGAGGGTCGCGGGTTCGCATCCCCGTCGCGCCAAACATGCTCGCCCTTTCAGCCATGGGGGCGTTATAAAGTTACGGTCAATCCCACTATTCGTTGATAAAAGAGTAGCCCAATAGTTGGCGGAGGGTGGTGATGACTAGCTGCCTTCCCTATAGTCTTACACTGCTAAATTAGGGACGGCTAGCACAGATAGCCCTCGAGTAGCTTTATGTGAAATTCAAAAAACAAACAAACAAACATTTTACCCTCGTTTGATAAGAATCGCGACACGGCCCCTATATTTGTGGTCTCGTTTTTCACATATTCCTCCTACGCTACTCTTTATTAGGACACAGGTCATAAGAGAAGCCCTTCCCATCTGCAGAACCTTGGTGTTTAGCTAGCTGTGGTTGTCACTGAGGGTTTATCTTCATATTTAGAGCGAATGAAGTCTAAAGACACTTGAGTTTTGTCTGTGGCATTTCCGTACGACATTTCAGTAGTAGACAACTACTTGGATGACCCCCAGCTGTGAGCTATCTTGTTGCAATTTAGCGGTCTCCTGCTATAAGCAACAAGAGTAAGGTCTTCTCGGCTACAATTCCAACGGCGTCTGTAGATTTGTTGGCGCTCCCCCCTTTTTTTTTTACCGCAAACACGAGGACTGAGACACTATCGTTGGTGTATATCTGTCATTCTTTCCGACTGGCGCCAACTTATGAATGCCGTGTAACAAGAATAAAGGGCCTAACTGGTTGATAATTTAGGTTTTTACAGTTTATTGGAAAGAATGGCGAGCTGTATATGTTATTAATAGTGTGCTGTGTAAACCAATTTAAATCACTGAGCATAAATGATATTCTACGATTTGTTTGTAGTTAAGCGCAATGGGCTGTTTGTGCTGCGTCCACCACGGGTATGGAAACCTGTTTTTATGTTCAATGGATTCAGGTATTAAAAATAGCCGTTCGTAACGATGAGAAATCCACTTGAAATAAAAATGTATTCTAAATGTATTCTACACTTTAGTTTAATTAAAGTTTTAATACCCATAACAACCGTTTTGAGAATACAAAAGTAACCGTTATTAACCATTCTATAAAACTGAAATATGTAGTGATTCCGGTTGTTTACGGTTAAGCCTAAAGCTACATAATGAGCTATCTGATTTAAAAAGCATGACAATAATTTTATATTATACACATGACTCGAAGTCATCTTAGCTTTATTCTAGATCCAAATAGTAACTAAACTGTTTTTGATTTAGTTAAAGTATAAATTTAAAGTGTAACTAAATTATTTTTATATAGCTATATTTTAACTCTGAATAAACACTAAAGTGATTTTTATTTTGTTGTATCTAGAGCGGTATATTAATTACAGTGTTTTAATTTATTTGTATTATAAATATACGCAGTTAATTTAGATGTTTTATAGATTTGCATCACAACTGAAATGGTTTTCATTTAATTGTTTTCGAAATGTGAATAGCAACTAAAGTGTTTTTATTTAGTCGTGTTATAGATACGACCAGTAATTAAAGCGTATTTTACTTAATTGTATTCTAAGTATGAAGAGTGACTAAAACGTTTTTCACTTGGTTGTATTTTGAATTTGTATAGTAATTAAATGTTTTTGTATCAGTTGTACTATACATCTGTTTAATAACTAAAGTATTTTTGTTTTGGTTGTGTTCTAGATTGAATAGCAACTAAAATATTTTTGTTTTGGTTGTATTCTAAACTGAATAGCAACTGAAGTGTTTTTGATTTAGTTGTATTTTAAACTGAATAGCAACTAAAGTGTTTTTGATTTAGTTGTATTTTAAACTGAATAGCAACTAAAGTGTTTTTGTTTTAGTTGTATTCTAAACTGAATACCAACTAAAGTATTTTTGTTTTGGTTGTATTCTAAACTGAATAGCAACTAAAGTGTTTTTGTTTTGGTTGTGTTCTAAACTGAATAGCAACTAAAGTGTTTTTTTTTGGTTGTATTCTAAATTGAATAGCAACTGAAGTATTTGTGATTTAGTTGTATTCTATATCTAAATATTAACTGAAGTGTTTTTGATTTAGTTGTATTCTAAACTGAATAGCAACTAAAGTATTTGTGATTTAGTTGTATTCTATATCTAAATATTAACTGAAGTGTTTTTGTTTTGGTTGTATTCTAAACTGAATAGCAACTAAAGTATTTGTGATTTAGTTGTATTCTATATCTAAATATTAACTGAAGTGTTTTTGATTTAGTTGTATTCTAAACTGAATACCAACTAAAGTATTTTTGTTTTGGTTGTATTCTAAACTGAATAGCAACTAAAGTGTTTTTGTTTTGGTTGTGTTCTAAACTGAATAGCAACTAAAGTGTTTTTGTTTTGGTTGTATTCTAAACTGAATAGCAACTAAAGTATTTTTGTTTTGGTTGTATTCTAAACTGAATAGCAACTAAAGTGTTTTTGTTTTGGTTGTGTTCTAAACTGAATATTAACTGAAGTGTTTTTGATTTAGTTGTATTCTAAACTGAATACCAACTAAAGTATTTTTGTTTTGGTTGTATTCTAAACTGAATAGCAACTAAAGTGTTTTTGTTTTGGTTGTATTCTAAACTGAATAGCAACTAAAGTAGTTGTATTTTTTGTTTTGGTTGTATTCTAAACTGAATAGCAACTAAAGTATTTGTGATTTAGTTGTATTCTATATCTAAATATTAACTGAAGTGTATTCTAAACTTTTTGATTTAGTTGTATTCTAAACTGAATACCAACTAAAAAGTATTCTAAACTTTTGTTTTGGTTGTATTCTAAACTGAATAGCAACTAAAGTGTTTTTGTTTTGGTTGTATTCTAAACTGAATAGCAACTAAAGTGTTTTTGTTTTGGTTGTATTCTAAACTGAATAGCAACTAAAGTGTATTTAAACTGAATAACAACTAAAAGTTTTTTTGTTTTGGTTGTGTTCTAAACTGAATAGCAACTAAAGTGTTTTTGTTTTGGTTGTATTCTAAATTGAATAGCAACTGAAGTATTTTTGTTTTGGTTGTATTCTAAACTGAATAGCAACTAAAGTGTTTTTTGTTTTGTGTTTTTTGTTGTTGTTTCTAAACTGAATAGCAACTAAAGTGTTTTTGTTTTGGTTGTATTCTAAACTGAATAGCAACTAAAGTGTTTTTGTTTTGGTTGTATTCTAAACTGAATAGCAACTAAAGTATTTGTGATTTAGTTGTATTCTATATCTAAATATTAACTGAAGTGTTTTTGATTTAGTTGTATTCTAAACTGAATACCAACTAAAGTATTTTTGTTTTGGTTGTATTCTAAACTGAATAGCAACTAAAGTGTTTTTGTTTTGGTTGTATTCTAAACTGAATAGCAACTAAAGTATTTTTGTTTTGGTTGTATTCTAAATTGAATAGCAACTAAAGTATTTGTGATTTAGTTGTATTATAGATCTAAATATTAACTAAAGTATTTTTGATTTAGTTATATTCAAGTTCTGCATAGTATATTACGTAATGTATTAGAACATCAAATAGGCTGAAATTGAGTTAAATCGTAATTTAGATTTAGAAGTTAAAATGTCAGTATATATCCAGTTTATGATATTTACCAACAAAATTGATACACACATTTTTCTTTCTTTCTAATACAAACATATTTTAACATACAAACAATAATACAATTTATAATAATGGTTATTTTATATCTTAACAAGGGTTGACGATGAACGATTTAATTTCGAACTGATGTGTGAAGATTTTATAGAAATTTCAGCCTGCACAACAATACAGGAGATATGTTAGTGTTTACGTAACCACATTTATTGTTGATATTTATACTCAGTAATTTTCTACAACTTTGTAAATAATTGCGGAAATTTTGCAATACAGATTTAAAAGTATAAGTTATGGACATTTCTAACTAGGAACTCAGATTAAAAACTATCGATATTAGAATAGTTATATAATAGTAAAGTTCGTAACAAAAGTGTTTCTGATTTTATTGTATTGTAAATCTGAATAGCAACTAAAGCATTTTTATTTAGCTGTATTCTAGGTCTACATAGTAACTACAGTGTTTTTGTTTTGGTTGTATTCTAAATGTGAATAGCAAATTTTTTAGTTAGTTTTATTCAATATCTGCTTTTTGAGTGAGTTGTGTTCTGGATCTGAGCAGTAAGTAAGGTGTTTTTGATTTAGTTTTATTCTGAATTTGAATAGTAACTACTGTGTTTTAGATTTACTTGTATTATATATTTAATTGTAACTGAACGTGTTTTTGAGTTAGTCATACTACAAATCGTCTTTGTAAGTAAAGTGTTTTTGATTTAAGTGAACTATAAATCTGTATAATAATTACAGTGTTTTTGATTGAGTTGTATTCTTGATACAAATAGCAACTGAAGTGATTTTATTTAGTTGTATTCTAGACCGGAACAGTAACTGAAGTGTTTTTATTTAGTTGTATTCTAGACCGGAACAGTAACTAAAGTATTTTTATTTATTTGTATGCTAAATCTGATTAGTGATTGGTGATTATTTATTAACAAAAGTTCGCGAGTTATTAATTTTTTTTTTTTTTATGAGTGAACTTTGCTGTGGTTAAAACTCACCTGTTGTTTCTGAGTTGGTTTTGTAAAGCAAGTGAAAATAATACTGTAGTTTCTCCCTCCACGATTTTTAAACATTAATTAGTTAAAATTCCTTTTAACTGAAGCAAAATGAAAACAAACAATCGAAAACTTTTGTGACTAGCTAGATTTGTATGTCTTATTATCTGATTTTTACTGTTTACTTCTGGTGTATGACAATAAATAATTGGTGAGGGTAAGAACTCTTCAAACTTTCTTCCAAAACAAAAGATTAGAATCAAGCTTTACAATAGATGTGACGTCTGATATAGTAACTTGACAGTGTTTTCATTTACAATAGATGTGACGTCTGATATAGTAACTTGACAGTGTTTTCATTTACAATAGATGTGACGTCTGATATAGTAACTTGACAGTGTTTTCATTTATCTGTTTGTCACTGAAGATAAGTTCACGTTTTGTCCACGTGAACGGTTTTGTTTTTAAAAGTAACTTTGACTATTTTACTCAGTAAATTATTCAAATAACAAGTGAACTTTATATTTCTAGAACTTATTGGGCAACTATAAATAGAATGTGATAACCTACAAACAAATAATTAGAATGTGATAACCTACAAACAAATAATTAGAATGTGAACATCATATACAAACAAATAATTAGAATGTGAACACCATATACAAACAAATAATTAGAATGTGAGCACCCTACAAACGAATAATTAGAATGTGAACACCCTACAAACAAATAATTAGAATGTGAACATCATATACAAACAAATAATTAGAATGTGATAACCTACAAACAAATAATTAGAATGTGAGCACCCTACAAACAAATAATTAGAATGTGAACATCATATACAAACAAATAATTAGAATGTGATAACCTACAAACAAATAATTAGAATGTGAACACCATATACAAACAAATAATTAGAATGTGAGCACCATATACAAACAAATAATTAGAATGTGAACACCATATACAAACAAATAATTAGAATGTGATAACCTACAAGCAAATAAATGTACATATCAAAACTGTTCCACATGTCAGATAATTAACCAGGAATTTCCAAACACAAAAACAACACGATGTCCTACTTTTCACATAACCATTTATGAACATCAAAAATGTCTCAAGTTTCAAATGATCAGTTGTAGAACTTATAAACGTTTTAGACTTTCAGGTACTAATTCAGGCATAAAGCGATCAATTTGAATTTATAACCAGGTAGACGTATATATATATATACACACACATATATATGTATAAATATAATTATGAGTATATCTTACACACAAAAAAGTCAACTGTTATGTGAAAATTTATTCCTAACGTCGTGAACGTCACACAGATTTTAATTATTGAGCTCAAATATGAACTTTTATAATAAACACCCACGACACGTCACCTGAGAAAACGTGCTTTAAACGTCAACGCCTACTGCCACAACGCGCCTGGTAAAGTGATTAGTAAATTAAAAAACAAACAAACGGTTTTTTGTATTTATTCAAATAAATTGCTACGCACGTATAAAAATACTTCATGACTGAACTACGTTTTTCTAGTTTTCAAATTATATAATACTTTCAATTATTTCCTTATAATTTTAAGAGATTTTTATCATGTTGTCATTTTCACGTGAAATGTTACACGTGACATTAGAAACTTTAAAACAACAACAATTTTATCTTACGAAATTTATATAACTTGATCTGAAAGGTGCTCAGAGTTATTGTAGTAATTTTTGTTTGAAGTAGCCAGTTTTATTTTCCAAATTCCTGTCCGTCCTCACATTTCTTGATAAAGTTTTCCTTATTGGATCATTCTTTAACTTTCCTTGTATTAATTATTCTCTAGATTAATCGTCCATTGACGATGAAGAAGGAAAACATTCAAACTAGAAACCGAAAACTTAGTTCCAAGAGTAAGAAGAAACGAGGATTTATTGCCTATCCGGAGTGTATCAAACCTCCAGACAGATCTTATCCAACATTTCCTTATCATGGCGGAAGTCAGTTTGGTCCGCCAATGTCTTCCATACCGCTACCTATATCCATGACAGTTACCCACGGATATTTGCAAGAGAACAGTATTCCAATGTCCATAGCAGGATTTATTCCCTCATCTAATACCCACATTAGTCCAAGTCCAGCAGGATATCATGGACTGTCCTCATTTTCTTCAGGAAGTTCGGGACATTATCCATCTTCCTGCGGTGTAGTAGGAGCAATAGGATAACAATGATTCCTCTTGTGCAGAAAGTCGTGTCAGTTCTCTATATGTTTTCTGAGTTGCGCTGGGAATACCTGCCAGGAAGTTATTCACGAGGGATGCAGTAAACAGTGGTCGCCACCTCTCCATGTATTTACCGAAGTGTAGCAAGAATATTTGATATAAAATTACTGAAGAATGGAGGAAGTCACTGCTTAAGAATTTACATCAGATGAAGCTAGTCATCCTCCTATGAGGAGTGCTGGAAGCACTAGCTAGACAGTGCTGGAAGAATCAATTGATTAGTGACTTAGAACGCTGGACTACGAATGAACCGAAATTTGTTTTTTCGTAGTCACTAGACACTGTACCATAAGGTGTTACGTACCAAGGTGTTACGAACAATTATTGGACGTTGTGGTTTAAGGTTGTTGGAAAAATTACCAATTCTCGTATATACAATAGCATAATAGTAAGACGTATAAAGTGTATTTTTTTAACAGAAAACTTTTGATCGTTGAATACCCATATCTCACAAGTAAACCCACTGTACAATATTAAAAACTACGTATGATATCTCACAAGTGAACCCACTGTATAATATTAAAAACTACGTATGATATCTCACAAGTGAACCCACTGTATAATATTACAAACTGTGTATGATATCTCACAAGTGAACCTACTGTACAATATTACAAACTACGTATGATATCTTACAAGTAAACCCACTGTACAATATTACAAACTACGTATGATATCTCACAAATAAACCCACTGTACAATATTACAAACTAAGTATGATATCTCACAAGTGAACCCGCTGTACAGTATTACAAACTGCGTATGATGTCTCACAAGTAAACCCACTGTACAATATTACAAACTAAGTATGATATCTCACAAGTGAACCCGCTGAACAATATTACAAACTAAGTATGATATCTTACAAATAAACCCACTGTACAATATTACAAACTGCGTATGATATCTCACAAGTAAACCCACTGTATAATATTACAAACTACGTATGATATCTCACAAGTAAACCCACTGTACAATATTACAAACTACGTATGATATCTCACAAGTAAACCCACTGTACAATATTACAAACTGCGTATGATATCTCACAAGCAAACCCACTGTACAATATTACAAACTACGTATGATATCTCACAAGTAAACCCACTGTACAATATTACCAACTGCGTATGATATCTCACAAGTAAACCCACTGTACAATATTACAAACTGCGTATGATATCTCACAAGTAAACCCACTGTATAATATTACAAACCACGTATGATATCTTACAAGTAAACCCACTGTACAATATTACAAACTACGTATGATATCTCACAAGTAAACCCACTGTACAGTATTACAAACTACGTATGATATCTCACAAATAAACCCACTGTACAATATTACAAACTACGTATGATGTCTCACAAATAAACTCACTGTACTGTATTACAAACTACGTATGATATCTCACAAATAAACCCACTGTACAGTATTTCAAACTGCGTATGATTTCTTACAAGTAAACCCACTGTACAATATTACAAACTACGTATGATTATCAGAGGTGTTTTGATCATTGTTGATTTATATTAAATATTTTATAAAAACAAAACCAACTTGTCTTGTGATTTTTTCATGTGACAGTATAACAAGAAAGAAGACCGATAAATAAATTATTATTAAAGCTAAAATATTCAGTGTTTGTCACATTAGCTGGTCTCTTACACGACAATAGATTGCTTTTAAAGACGTGAGTGAGATTTGATGTACTTTTGGGACAGGAACTATACCAGAACCATTCTGAATGAAATGCAACATTATAAGTTGTGTATTGCTTTATTTGTAGGTTAATTCAGTCTGGTTCATATTTCATATTTTAAGAAATCCAACTTCCCAGTATAATCATTTCTCTTTCTCCCTTTTCTTACACTCATTGTATGTTTCTCATCATTCTGTGTTCTCACTAAAACAAACGTTGGGTTTATTTTTCCAGGTGTTACGACTTTGTCTTTGAATATCAGTACTCGTATTAGATTAGAGGTAAGATGTTAACCGAAATGTGACTCAATCACAATATGCTGATGTCACTGTTGATCAGAAATACGGTAGATCAAGTTTCGAAGATATTTTAATACAGAAAGTAAAATAGAAAACCGTTTCAGTAAATTTAATAACATTATATCCATAGGTTATTGTTAAAGCACAAATTTACACGGGCCCGGCATGGCCAGATGGTTAGAGCGCACTACTCGCAACCTGAGAGTCGCGGGTTCGAATCACCGTCATATCAAACATGTTCGCCCTTTCAGCCGCGGGGACATCATAAACTCACAGTCAATCCCATTATTCGTTGATAAAAGAGTAGCCCAAGAGCTGGCGGTGAGTGGTGATGACTAGCTGCGTTCCCTCTTGTCTTACACTGTTAAATTAGGAACGGTTAGCGCAGGTAGCCCTCGTGTATCTTTGTGCGAAATTCCCAACAAACCTGACAGAACTTACACAATCGGCTATTTACACATGTCCACATAATTTGAGGATAATAAGGTTTCACTCTTTACACTGAGTAATTGGAGAAGGTGTTTCCACATTCTTTATGGATCACTCTCTGTTTTTACGGATTCAGTTCTATATTTCATATATACTCCATTAATTAGCGATAATGGTTTCATCAGTAAAGGCGTCATCAGATACAGACGGCTACAGACTTCTGTTTTATGTAATACCTGTTCTTGGAATCAACTAACTACATAGTTCAAGATGGAACATACATATTACAGTCAAAGATTGTAGTGATTATCTGTAAAGGGAGAATATATTCATTATTCTATCATTCATTTGTTAACTTATGCATTGTCTGTCAATCTAGTAGCTTTGGTACGAAATTGATATTTCAAAACAACCGACAATCTGTCAGAAACAAAACGCAAGTTCATCCCGGCACAAATGAAGAATAATACGTTACGGTCTCTGTATTCTAGATAATTTATAATAAGCTCTCCATGTTAGAAAGATACAATCAAGTAGAAATTATCTGTCTTTAATGGTTATTCTAAAGTTTTGTTATGGAAAGTCTAATATTTTATCACGTTCATATAACAACACTAGGGGTCATCATTTCTATATATATATATATATATAAAGCAGAAACTGAGTTACATTTAAACATAGGCTCGTCATCACCAGATGGATTAAGGCGTTCGACTTGTAATCTGAGGGTAGCGGGTTCGAATCCCCATCGCACCAAACATGCTCGCTTTTTCAGCTGTGAGGGCGTTATAAAGTGACGATCAATCCCACGATTCGTTGGTAAAAGAGTAGCCCAAGAGTTGGTGGTGGGTGGTGATGACTAGCTGCCTACCCTCTAGTCTCACACTACTAAATTAGGGATGGCTAGCGCGGATAGCCCTCGAATAGCTTTGCGCGAAATTCAAAAACAAACAAAAACATTTAAACATCTACGTACAAGGAAGAGAACGAGAAAACCGTGCCAATATTTATGTTTATAATATCACGTGCCTCATATGCTAGTAGAACAAGTAATGGTAGTTTTATAAAGGCATGATCACACACATCAGGGTCTCTTTCGCGAGCACGTGTATTTTTCTGAGCCATGTATACCTAACTATTGACTGAAAGAAACAAGTGTCAAAATGTCACCAAATATTATGTTAAGATGGTTACTTCTCTACTGTTCAGTGAACTCGATGACTCATACAGGACTAATACGACTGGCAAACTATTCACTAAACAAGTACTCTCTATTTAATTTCAAACATATCTTCGAGTAATGGAGTACGAAACTTTTATTGACTTATTTTCTAAACATTCTAATAGTAACAACAGCAGTGTTTAAACTACAACTAGGTTTAATTACTTCAAAACACGTTATTATGCAGTGTAATGTTTCACAATCAAAACTCGAAAGCATGAACGACCTCGCATGGTCTGCTGACTACCTGCCTTCCCTTTAGTCTGTCATTGGAATGAGAGGACGGAAGCCCAGGTAACCAACCACAGTATAGCTTTGCACAAAATTCAAACCAAACAAGCAAAATACATATTTTCTCATTACTTTTAAGTGGATTTTGTTCAGTAACACCTCAAGAACTTGTTATTTCATATCATTGAAAACACTTACCGATAATAAATTTAAAACCACACACAAATCCCACATCAGCCGTCTCTTCAATATAAAATGGCAGTATATCGCTACTCTCGATACAGTTAGAATCCCACATCCTATTTGTGTTACTAAATCTCAAGAAATTCGTGTATGTAACACCTCTCCCGGTTTCTAACAAAATGACATTAGAAGAAAATTCGAAACATGAAATGAGAATTCTTTTCCACTAAAACGTACTTTCAGGTGATATACAAAATAACTGTCACACCTACGAACATTAAGAAACTAATAGTGATTTTACAAACGTGTTTTCTGTTTATCTCATTCAAGCTTTGGTTTTGTAATGCCGTGGATGTTAGAAAACCAATATTTTATATCATTTATGCATGAATGGTGGTTACTGTACTTTTGATAACAATCTATTAACTACAGAATTCGTAACATAATGAGCGGGTATATTAATCTGTAGTAATAAACAGCTATTACAAAAAACCTACAAAACTGAATACAGTGCGTTAAATAAACTGACTTGTCAGTTACTCATTTCTAGTCGCTTCATTATCTTTATTTGTATCGTCAAATATAACACATATATTAGAGAGTAGTTAATGAGATTAATTTCCAAATTAAGAGTTATTTCACACATTATTAACAACTCCAGTTATAGTGTTCGTGGAACAAAGTGCAAATATCAAAATACAATTTCATAAAATACGATGTACCAGCTTACGAGATAAGAAATAACAAAACATTAATACATAATACACGAGTGTTTTCTAAAGATTATTACACTATTAATTATTTTAACAATTATGTTCTGATAAATATTATACTTAAAAATAAATATTACATAATTCCTTTCAGTTGTAAACTTCCTGTACCAGTAAAGAATAAAGTTACGTTCAATATTAGTCGGAACATCGTACCAAATTGTACCAACGAAAATGGAAGTATCTCATAACGACGAACACACTTGAAGTAAATATATATTTATGTAATAGAGACGGCTGATTCCGTAAAAGATTTTAATACCCATATCAGCCGTCTTTATTATATACAAAGTACTTCACGACAACGATGAACACACTTGAAGTAAATATATACAGTCATGTGAAAAATTTAGGACACCCTATGAAAGCCTGTGTATTTTTGTAACATTTTTTGGATATATAGATAGTTAATCTCAATTTCAACAATACTGAGAGATTATAGGAATATAACTAAACAATTAAAACTGAAGAAAAGATTTCAAGATCTTCTGTAAATGTAATTCTACAAAAATGCATATTCTACCTGAGGAAACAGTGAGGACACCCTACCCCCTAATAGCTAGTGTTACCCCCCTTTGGCTGAAATAACTGCAGTGAGATGCTTCTTGTAGCCATCTACCAGTCTCTGACATCGGTCTAAAGAAAGTTTGCTCCACTCCTCAATGCAGAATTTTTTCAGCTGTGAGATGTTTGAGGGGTTTCTTGCATGTACAGCCCGTTTCAAGTCACCCCACAGAAATTCAATGGGATTACGATCTGGGCTTTGACTCGGCCATTACAGGACTCTCCATTTCTTAGTTTTCAGCCAGTCCTTGGTGGATTTACTGGTATGTTTTGGGTCATTGTCGTGTTGCAGGGTCCAGTTCCGCTTCAGCTTTAATTTTCTTACAAATGGTCTCACATGATCCTCAAGCACCCTCTGATACACAGTAGAATTTATGATGGATTCTATGATTGTGAGCTGTCCAGGTTCCGCTGCAGTAAAGCAGCCCCAAGCCATGACACTTCCACCTCCATGTTTTATAGTTGGTATGAGGTTCTTTTCCTGGAATGCTGTATTTGGTTCACACCAAGCATGTCCTCTGTTCTGGTGTCCAAATAATTCAATTTTGGACTCATCTGCCCAAAAACCATTATTCCAGAAGTCCTGGTCTTTGTCTACATTCTCTCTGGCAAACTTCAGTCTGGCCTTGATGTTTCTCTTAGAGATTAAAGGTTTCTTCCCTGCACATTTCCCATGCAAGTTAAACTTGTGCAGTCTCTTTCTGATTGTAGAGGCATGCACTTTCACATCAACAGTAGCCAGAGCCTGCTGTAGGTCCTGTGATGACATGTTAAGGTGTTTGGAGACCTCTTTTAGCATCTCACGGTCTACTCTCGGGGTGAACTTGCTTGGACGACCAGACCTGGGCATGTTGGCAGATTCATAAGCTGCTACAATTTTCTTTCTGAAGGCCTCAGACAGCTCTTTTGCTCTCACCATGGTGCTCACTCTCACTTCAACAGTCAGGAGCACACCAAACTAAATGTCTGAAGTTTAAATAGGGCAAGCCTCATTCAAAATGCTGAGTAACGATCTTCTAATCATGTGTACCTGGTGTGATACACCTGTGTGTGAGTTGAGCCATTTTAAGTGGGAATAAATGTAGGGGTGTCCTAACTTTTTCCTCAGTTAGAATATGAATTTTTGTAGAATTACATTTACAGAATATCTTGAAAAGTCTTTTCTTCAGTTTTAATTATTTAGTTATATTCCTATAATATTTCAGTATTGTTGAAATTGAGATTAATATATAAATATATATCCAAAAAAGTTACAAAAATACACAGGCTTTCATAGGGTGTCCCAACTTTTTCACATGATTGTATTTACGTCTATAGTAGAGACGGCTGATTCCGTAAAATATTTTAATACCCATATCAGCCGTCTATATAAAATGGAAGTGTATCGCTACACTCGATACATTTAGAACCCCACATTTCATGACATTCCTGGAAGCCCCGGCATGCCCAGATAGGTTAAGGCGTTCAACTCGTAATCTGAAGGTCGCGGGTTCGATTCCTTGTCGCACCAAACATGCTCGTCCTTTCAGCTGTAGGGGCGTTATAATGTTACAATCAATCCCACTATTCGTTGGTAAAATAGAAGCCCAAGAGTTAACGGTGGGTGGTGATGACTAGCTGTCTTCCCTCTAGTCCTACACTGCTATATTAGGGACGGCTAGCACAGATAGCCCTAAGTAACTTTGCACGAAATTCAAAACAGACGTTCCTGGAAATATGCATTAAACGCAGTATAGTAAAATTCATTTAATAAACTTATATTTCAAGAACAAAACTAAGTGTTAACCATAGTTTTATTGTATATATAACAAAATTCCAGTTAATTAAGCTCTGTGTCTTTTACGCCTTCATTGCAACTCAATTTTCAAGAAAAATAAAAAGTCTAAAGAATTGTTAAGAACACGTGTGTTGATGGTACTGATTTCTTTCTAAGAACACCCTCTATCGGTAGTGTTTTTTATATAAACTATTGTTTGTTTGACTAACTCATTTCCGTAAAACCATCCATTCCAGGTTTTGTGAATCAGTTTGCAAATATTCTTCCGTTCTTACAAACATGCAAAATATTGGAATTAAACACAAGCTGTTTGTGCTCTGTCCACCACAGGTATCGAAACCCGGTTTTTCGCGGTGTGAGTCCGCAGACGTGCCGCTGTGCTACTGAAGAGCACCAAACATGCGAAATGTATTATTGACCAATGGAAAGCGTTTTCTAGTTTCTTCAGTGGCACGAGAGAGAAGACAATTATTTATAACTTTAATATAAATATATTGGATACTTTATTTTAACTAAGAATACGTTTCCCTAGTGGCTAAGCGGTAAGTGTGGGACTTATAACACGAGAGGATGAATAATATTAGCTGCATACTCACGTTCACTATATATATATGGAAATGTTGCTTTTCTTATATATTGCGTTTACTCTTATTTCTTGATGGATTGCGTCTACGTCTACTTTAAACTACACTGAAACAATTAAGATAAGAAAGAACGTGATAACATGCGCCATCTACTAGACGTTTCGAGTTTTCCAAAATTCCATGTTCAGTAAGCCAGAAGTAACAAGGAAACATAATGTTAATTGTACCAAAAAAATGATATGACCTGAAACAAACAACTTGAATACAAAGACGAACAGAAGAAAGTGAAATGAATTATATTATCATAGATTTAAGTCAAATGAATAATGTTTATTACTTAGTCAAATGAATAATGTTTATTATTTAGTCAAATGAATAATGTTTATTATTTAGAGGCCAAAGATAAATCTCTTTTTATTAATATCTACCGAGTAAGTTGGGGTTCGCTGAGACACGAGGTTGGAACGAATACACATGTAGTTGATGTGTTTACAAGGTGATATAGATACAGGTGGAGATAATAATGCAATGTATATGTTATTTCGTGGCAGCTTTTAGCTTTGCTAACCTCGGGCCTTACCTCTTGTAGTTTCGAATTACTTGGGAAAGCCACATCGTTGCTACAACTGTTATAAAAGTAAATAATTTATAGAAAGAAGGATTTGTTATTAAAACCTCGTAAAGACGTTAAAATAATTTATTGGTCTTAAATTCTGAACCAGCGCATGCCTACAAATCAATCACACGGTGGTCTTGAAAGGATAAAAATAAATAAACAGAGAGAGAGAGAGACAGGATAATCGTGTCATCAAATTCAGGTGCTAGTTAAAATATAAACAAATATAAATGGGCTCCGGTTGGCTCTACGGTAGAACTCTGGATGTCTGAGCAAAGTAACAGGGCTCAGATCTGTAACATAATCCAGAATATCCCCCTCTCCACGCACGTACACTTTAGATTATGTGTGCGTTATAAGGATGACAGACAGTCTATAAGAATGGATGGCAGGTTTTAGGGTATTGCTGAGTGATAGTCTGGGTAGCTTTGCCATACATACAGGGTATAGATAGATAAGTAAGTTTCGCAGCACTTTAAATATTGCTGTTTGTGAACCTAATGACTAATGGTCTTGTTTTTGAAGTCGGTGAATTAAAAAAAAATTCATTCGAAACTTTTTTAACTTACGTTATTATATTCAAAACAATGATAATAAAATGATTATACAGTTAACTACTGTCAAAACTCAAGTTATGTTTTTCTTTTCAATTGAATCTTGTTCATGGTTACTAATGAGGAAGGCGGGAATTCCTTGAAATCGATTCAACTCGGTGACGAGTGGTGAATCCAGTAATAAATTGGGTTTTCTTATTTATTTTGAATAAGAGTACCATTGACCCACTGGAAGTTTATTTGTTTGTTTGTTTTAGAATTTCGCTCAAAGTTACACGATGGCCATCTGGGCTCGCCATCCCTAATTTAGCGCTTGTAAAACTAGAGGGACCGCAACTTGTCATCACCACCTACCGCCAACGTCTACACTACTCTCTTATCAATGAATAGTTGGATTGATCATCAGATTATAATGCCTCAAGGCTGAAAGAACGAGTATTCAAACCTGTGGCCCGCAGTTTGCGAGTTAAGTACATTAACCACCCATGTCAGGCCATGCCAGAAAGGAGGACTTATTGCTTTGGAAAATTGTAAATATTTCTTGTTCAGGCATAGTATTATAAATATATAGTATTATATAAATAGTATCTTAAATATACTGAAATACTCTTAATATTCCAAGCCGGTAATGTTCACGATTGTGGATCAGAGGGTTCGATTAGTGTGAACCAGTAAAAGGCAGTGAATTATGTTGACTAATTGTTTTAACTTTAACCTATAAATTCAAAATATGAAATAGCTTGCCCAAAATGCCCTTTGTGTGGCGTTTTCCAAATATACTTTACCCATTCAGTCCCAAAAAATTAAGGTTTGTTTGCGACACCAAGATTAAATCAAACATGTCATAAGAAAAGTGGCGCTTAAGTTCATTGGACATCGACTAAAGTGAGATAATACAATAAGTAAAACCAAATACATCTAATAAATAGAAAAAAAATGAACAAAGCTACAGAACATGTATTGACCAATGAGATCTATTTCTTTATTTAAATTACGAATGAGAATTCTTACACTGTTTTTTTCTACAATTCTTATACTTATTATGCAAAAATAGGCAAAATATATATTACTCATTTGTTTGTTTGTTTTTTGAATTTCGCACAAAGCCACTCGAGGGCTATCTATACTAGCCGTCCCTAATTTAGCAGAGTAAGACTAGAGGGAAGGCAGCTAGTCATTACCACCCACCGCCGACTCTTGGGCTACTCTTTTACCAACGAATAGTGGGATTGACCGTCACATTATAACGCCCCCACGGCTGAAAGGGCGAGCATGTTTGGCGCGACGGGGATGCGAACCCGCGACCCTCAGATTACGAGTCGCACGCCGTAACACCCTTGGCCATGCCGGGCCTAAAGGTTATTAGTTCTCGAGAGTCGCGCTCGCAGCAGACTCATGAAAATCCTTATGTGGGGACCAATTTTTCACATTATTTTCGCTCGGTTAAAAAGATGAATTTGAAAGAATGTTTTTATTCACGCTTTAAGACGTTCTTTATAACCTGAATTTAATAAATTATAACATGAGAAACCTGATGTATTTACACAAATACAAATAAAATGTAACAATGTTAATTCATAACACATTAATTTCATGTTAGGTATCTTCGTAAGACATAAAATATCACATTTCTTCATAAGTTGTATATAAATACTAATGTTTCTTATGGCAGTTATGTTAAAGAGTTAGGTTGAAGTTAGGGTATCGATTCTTTGTCTAGGTTTCAGTGTGTTAGATTTCACCATAAAATGCATATAATACAGAAGCAATCGACTGATCAAGTTATAACTTATTTTGTATTTTAATATTGCATTTTTAAATATATCTATACCTAACCAATCAGCGAAGAATCAATACAGTGTAGTTTTATATATTCAAACAAACCGGTTTTCAGATCCTCGAGTACAGAAAAAAAAAAAAAGACAGTTTACAGCAATATTTAAAAAAGTTAAGTATAAGCTAAACCACGTGAAAGATGCGTGGTTGCAATCTCATTCTAATTAATGTTTGATTTGTTAGATTAATCAGTTTGTACGTGGTATGCAGAAAGTCAACCACGCCCTTTGAACAGTTTTTTGGTAAAAGTAACTTTAACCATTTTCCTCCTTCTTGCTCCAAAGATAACTAGATGGATTGGCCTCAAACACAGAAATAACCATATGCATAAAGCATTTTTTGTTGTTGTTGTAAAAGTCACTCAGTAACTGGAATATATCCCAGAAAGTTTAACAAAGTTACAAGATATTTGAACAACTGAGTATCCTAGAGAAGACAACGCGAACTTAAAGAAAAAGCAAATAACAATGGTGCGTTGTCTTTCAGAGATCTTTAGTCCTTGTTAGTATAGATGACACTTGTAACACGCCCTCCAGGTTGTGGTAAGGTATTGTCCTGTAATATTCCAGCTTTCCTCTAGGGTGCGATTCCTCCACTAATGGCTCGAAGGAGGCTATTCTGTCGCTTTAGAATATGACAATTACACCTTTCGGTACAACTGAGCTTAGCCTGTCGAAGGGGGTGGGAAAAGCAAAAATCAAACAAAATCCATACACGAGATCCCTCCTTCCTTCTTTATCTCACCAAGACGCCTGAAAAGTTGACAATCGCTGCAGGACGGTGTATGACAGGTACTGTCCTTTTCAAGACACAGTGGCGACAGAAGAAGACCGTGGTAGTAAAATTGTCCTATCCTTCTAGGGATCAATACTGGGCTTATCTGCTAGTCATATTGTATTTCAAGATCTAAAGTGTTTATGTCCGGCTTCATGACATCTGTCGAAATAGTTGAAACTAATGAAAGTACTACTTGGACAGTCACTACTTTTGGCCACATAGATATTGTCGATTATTTCTACAACTGGTAACCATAAATACGACGTATACAGTTATCGGTTCTCTTCACTTCGGTGATTGATGTTTTAATCAGTTGCTGATAACTGGGTGGAACAGCTTCACGAATGTTTTGTAGGTAGGTTAAGCTTCACAATAAAGTTTTAATACTAATAAATAGTTTTAATAATAATAATAGTTTTAATACTAGTAACTTCTAATACACGTATTCCAGATCACTCCTCCTATCTAAGAACGAAAATTAAAGGTTTGTAACTCTGATCAGAACCAACTCTTCAAATCCATTTTGCAATAATTCAACACATAACCTTCAAAGAAGATATAACGAGCATGTCAAGGGTATGATGTCACAGCATCTCTCTCCTTTTGAACCAGTAACCATGTTTAACAAATCACTGTATCTCCCACTGTGTTTCATTAACAATCAAGACTAATAGGTCATAGCACCTCCAAATTTCTTTTCACCAGTAACCATGGCTAACAAATCATGACTTCTCTCTTTTTATAACCGGTGAATGGGACTGATGAATTACAGAGTCGTCCCCTGTTTTTAACCAGTAACCATGGTTAATAAATCCTAATATTTTCCACTGTATTTTAATCACGAGTGAAGGCTATGCTTACCATAAGAGGTAGGTCTTGTTACCAAGCTAAACAACTCAGGCCTTTCAAATAGGCTTAATAAATATAAACAGCCACTGGTTGAGACTTCCAAGTAATTCTTCATTCTAGCTAATTTGTAATGTCTTTCCTTCCATCCAGATAGAATAAACTCAAGCTGATATATTTACAAATTATGTTAAAATAGATACATAATATTTACAGAAGGAAACATACATACACACACACTACATCATTAAAGTAATAGAGAACTATTTTTATAATATGAAAATGTAAAGAACACATTAATAATTATACTGTTTGTATTAAATAATCATTACGTATGTAATGATATCCTTTCATCAAACACAGACATACATACACACACTTAAAAGCCACAAGAGAAATATATAATACTTTTATTTGTCGACTTTCATGCTGTGATAACGAATCTATAAAAGAAGCTTATTTGCCAACACAGTGGCTTATGCTGATAAAGATAAAATTTGGAACCTGGCGGCATGTTCTTTTTATTCAATCGAATATCCTAATAAGCAATTTAAAACGAGTTCAACACAGATGACAATTTCATTTGGCAAATAAAAATCAATCTCATATCCAATAGAAACATGTTTTGGAATGCGGTGACAGTAAAACCTGCACTGTGTTATTTTTCCACATCAACTCCATTTCGTGTTATTGTATTAATAAGCAAGTTAATAAAAAAACACGAAAATATGCGTATGATGATTCAATTACTCTTGAGTTTGTTTCAAGGAGACAGGACATTACAATAAATAGGGTCGCAGGAATACACGTATATTCAAGGTTACAGGACATCATAGAAACGGAGTAAGAGAAATACACGTATATTCAAGGTAACAGGACAGCATAGAAACGGAGTAAGAGAAATACACGTATATTCAAGTTAACAGGACAGCATAGAAACGGAGTAAGAGAAATACACGTATATTCAAGGTAACAGGACACCATAGAAACAGAGTAAGAGAAATACACGTATATTCAAGGTAACAGGACACCATAGAAACGGAGTAAGAGAAATACACGTATATTTGAGAGTGTGTTTTGTTTTTGAATTTCACGCAAAGCTACACGAGGGCTATCTGCGCTAGCCGTTTCTAATTTACCTGTGTAAGACTAGAGGGAAGGTAGCTAGTCATCACCACCCACTGCCGAGCCATATTCGAGAGAGACGAGATACCTAAACTAGATCGTAGAAATGCATTTATGTAGGCCTGGCATGGTCAAGTGTGTTAAGGTGTTCGACTCGTAATCCGAGGGCCGCAGGTTCGAATCCCGTACGCACCAAACATGCTTGCCCTTTCAGCCGTGGGGCGTTATAAATGACAGTCGATCTCCCTATTCGTTGGTAAAAGACTAGCCCAAGAGTTAGCAATGGACGGTGATGACTAGCTGCCTTCCATCTAGTTTTACACTGCTAAATTAGGGACGGCTAGCGCAGATAGCCTTTGAGTAGCTTTGCGAGAAATACAAAAAAAACAAACAAACATTTATGTATCGATGGAAAAATGAAAATATTCCACAATATGACTTTTAAAAAATAATTAGAAACGGGACCAGAGAAATACATTTATAAGTGAGAAAAAAATGAAACTATTTCAAGGTATAAATTAGAAAGAAGACATCTCTCTTAAACTCTATCTACGAGTTTTAAAGATGAATTTGATTCATTCATCTAACGGTCTTTTGAAAGTTGATTAATTCAATTTCACATTGTAATTTTCTGTAAAAACATTTATATTGTCATACAACTTAAGCATACTTAGTGTAAAGCATTGAAATTCTATAGAATGTTTATAGAAATATGTACGAGAATTCTACTTGTGTTTATTTATAAGAAAACGTACAAAAATGTGGTTCGTGTTTGACACTTTTCTTGTGAGAAATATATTGTATCCTTTCCAGTTACTCTTTCAATGCATAACTTTTCTTAAGAATTCATATAAAACTTTAAAATGTATGCAAGAAAAACAACTGTATGTATCCCCGACCACATTCTCTTATAGATTCCGTATTTTCTATATGGATGCAATACGTAATGGAATTGCGTTTTAACAGCACTATTCTCCTATATATTTTGTCTAAGAAGTCGTTCATTTTTAGCATTATTTAACTTGCATGCAACGTTTCGCTGTGAACCTTCTAGGACAACATGGTTTCCACTGATCCATCTCGAATGTTTCACACTAAACTAAATTAACTTGAAAAAATCCAGAATAACCCTTAACGACAACCCTTGTCATTTATGTACTTACCTAGATTTTTTTTTTCGATTTACATTTGTTTGTTTTCTTATAACAAAGCCACATTGGGCTAGCTGCTGAGCCCACCGAGGGAAATCGAACCCCTGATTTTAGCATTGTAAATTTGTAGACTAATAGCTCTACTAGCTGGGGGGAGCACATTTAAATTTACTGTGCCAACTATATCTGAAGGAAACCTGTTCCAAAGGCCAACCACCCCTGTTAATAAAATAAAATTTTGGATGATTTCTACCCTACCAAAATTTATACACGTGTCCCCTAGTTATACTGTCGAATTTTCAAACTGTTTCTTTCCCTAACTCTTCCTCGAGTCTTGGTCCTTTTAGAAATGTGTTGTTCCTGGTTCATGTCTCATTCGACACGAGGAAATAAAACATTCTATACGCGTGAATTGTTTTTTGTTTCTCGAATTTCTCAGAAAGTTCCTTGAGTGCTGTCTTCACTAGCGGTTCCTGATTTATTAGTGATAAATTACAAGAAAATCAGCTAGCACCATCTAACAAGAATTCTCGTGATACCTTTTGCCCCATTACAACACCCTCAAATCTGGAAAGGCGTGGAAAAGATCGAATATTATAATCCAAGGATGAGAAATGTTGTTTCAAGCTTGTTCAGCTTTTCAGTGAACGTTTGAAAATAACAATTGATTTGAATAAGTGTTTTATAAGTGACTGATATGAAACAAAATTATTAAGATCTCAATTGAGTGTGGACTCAAGAGTGGAAAAAATCTAGAAAATACCTTTACGTTTCTGTTTTATATGGTAATTCATTCATTCAGAAATATGGAAAGAAAATGACATACAGCTGTGGAAAGAGGAAGAAAACGATACACAGCTGTGGGAAGAAGAAAATGGTTCACATTTGTGGGAAGAAGAAGATAATTCACAACTCTAGGAAGAGTAAAATGGTACACATTTGTGGAAAATGGAAAACGATACACAACTGTGGGAAGATAAAAATGGTTTACAGATGTGAGTATTAGAAAATTAGTCACAGGTGTGAGAAGAAGAAAACGGTACATAAGTGTGGGAAGAGGAAGATGATTCATAGCTGTGGGAAGAAGAAAACGATACGTAAGTGTGGGAAAAGGAAGATGATTCATAGCTGTGGAAAGAAGAAAACGATACGTAAGTGTGGGAAAAGGAAGATGATTCATAGCTGTGAGAAGAAGAAAACGATACATAAGTGTGGGAAAAGGAAGATGATTCATAGCTGTGGGAAGAAGAAAACGATACATAAGTGTGGGAAGAGGAAGATGATTCATAGCTGTGGAAAGAAGAAAACGATACATAAGTGTGGGAAGAGGAAGATGAATCATAGCTGTGAGAAGAAGAAAACGATACATAAGTGTGGGAAGAGGAAGATGAATCATAGCTGTGAGAAGAAGAAAACGATACATAAGTGTGGGAAGAGGAAGATGATTCATAGCTGTGGAAAGAAGAAAACGATACATAAGTGTGGGAAGAGGAAGATGACTCATAGCTCTAGGAAGAAGAAAACGATACATAAGTGTGGGAATAGGAAAATGATTCACAACTGAGGGAAGAAGAAAACGATATACAACTGTGGGAAGAGAAAATCAATACATAACTATGGGACGAGGAAAACAATTCATAACTGAGGGAAGAAGAAAATGATATATAAGTGTGGGAAGGGGAAAATAAGTCACAACTGTGGGAAGAAGAAAACAATATACAACTGTCGGAAGAGGAAAATTATGGGATTAGTGACGTTCGAGCTCAATCCTAAATTACTCAGTTGTATTCTAATTATATATAGTGATAGTTATAGAACATGGCTGCAGTCAATGGCACGCGCTTGGAATTCATGGTGGACAACATAAGCGATTGTCACTTTTGATGGACGCTGATTAAAAACGATATTTAATGATGACACCCTAGCTAGACGAACACACATTAACGTTCCTGTTGTAAATTCTTACATAGCAGTGGACTTCTCCTTTGCCTTTTTCGCTTGCTGAAATACAACTGTGTTTCTAGGTTATAAAGCTCAATATGTCACTTGGCTTGTCACGTGATCAGTCACTTTTACATATGCAAGTATCCAGAGTATTCGTCCCACGGGTGCAGATCATGTTCTAACCAAGTGACTGGTCATGGTAAGCATCGTTTCAAGAATCAATGCTACGCCTATTCATTTCTTTTTGCAGTGTGATTTTACTAATTAAAATTGCTAAATCTTTTGTTCCAAACATACGCTTCATACACACACGTAGAGGGCCCGGCATGGTCAAACGTGTTAAAGCAATCGATTCGTAATCCGAAGGTCGCGGGTTCGAATCCCCGTCGCGCCAAACATGCTTGCCCTCCCAGCCGTGACGACGTTATAATGTAACGTTCAATCCCACTATTCGTTAGTAAAAGAGTAGCCCAAGAGTTGGTGGTGGGTGGTGATGACTAGCTGCCTTCTCTCTAGTCTTACACTGCTAAATTAAGGACGGCTAGCACAGATAGCCCTCGAGTAGCTTTGCGCGAAATTCAAAAAACACAAAAACAAACACGCGTAGAGCAACCTAACTTTATTTGATATGGTATTAAAACAGCATTAACTAAATTAAAAGGTGCAACATTCCGAGAGGATACAAAAATAGGTGCACATACAAAGAGAGAAATGTTATTTTTCACGACATTTGAAATTATAATACAATGTCATGTGCAAATAGTTATACCTTGGGTTACGTGTTCTAAGAAGTTACATATTTTTTGCTGTCACCCGTGGAAGCATTTACAGTTTATTATATGTACTGTAAACACTTTTATTGCTGTAACTGATTTACGAATACTGTTTTTAAAAGTCGAGGAAAATCGTAAAAACTAAAAAGCCACAAGTATAATTCGTTTCACTTCCAGTTTTTTACATTGAAATGTGGAAAACAAACGCTTTAGAAATTACATTGACGTAATAAGGAAACTCAACGCAATTCTAAAACGAGAAAACGAAACATAAACAGTAGGTTTAACTTTTTGCTTACTACAACTCATATAGGCTTATCACCGTTAGGCAGAAACATTAAAGTCGCTGATTTAACGATTTGAAATCTACGCACTTACAATGGTAAATACGATAAATTAAATGATGTCTTCTACGTTTCGAATTTACCTCATCATCCATTCAGTGAAGTACAACTATAATTAACCTCCATTACAAACACATGGGGCTTTATCTTCGATAAAGACCCCATAATCAGTTTTAATTTTTCTCTGAAGTGTCAAGTGTCGTACCTCTAATCATCAAATACCCAGAGAAGAAAGTGTTCTATATATATTATAAGTAACTTACAGGAACATTTGGTTATCACACCTCGTGATATTATAAGTAACTTACAGGAACCTTTGGGTATCACACCTCGTGATATTATAAATAACTTACAGGAACATTTGGGTATCACACCTCGTGATATTATAAGTAACTTACAGGAACATTTGGTTGTCACACCTCGTGATATTATAAGTAACTTACAGGAACATTTGGGTATCACACCTCGTGATATTATAAGTAACTTACAGGAACATTTGGTTGTCACACCTCGTGATATTATAAGTAACTTACAGGAACATTTGGGTAGCACACCTCGTGATATTATAAGTAACTTACAGGAACATTTGGGTATCACACCTCGTAATATTATAAGTAACTTACAGGAACATTTGGGTATCACACCTCGTGATGTTATAAGTAACTTACAGGAACATTTGGTTATCACACCTCGTGATATTATAAGTAACTTACAGGAACATTTGGATATCACACCTCGTGATATTATAAGTAACTTACAGGAACATTTGGGTATCACACCTCGTGATATTATAAGTAACTTACAGGAACATTTGGGTATCACACCTCGTGATGTTATAAGTAACGTACAGGAACATTTGGTTATCACACCTCGTGATATTATAAGTAACTTACAGGAACATTTGGGTATCACACCTCGTGATATTATAAGTAACTTACAGGAACATTTGGTTATCACACCTCGTGATATTATAAGTAACTTACAGGAACATTTGGGTATCACACCTCGTGATATTATAAGTAACTTACAGGAACATTTGGGTATCACACCTCGTGATATTATAAGTAACCTACAGGAACATTTGGTTATCACACCCCGTGATATTATAAGTAACTTACAGGAACATTTGGGTATCACACCTCGTGATATTATAAGTAACTTACAGGAACATTTGGGTATCACACCTCGTGATATTATAAGTAACTTACAGGAACATTTGGTTATCACACCTCGTGATATTATAAGTAACCTACAGGAACATTTGGTTATCACACCTCGTGATATTATAAGTAACTTACAGGAACATTTGGTTATCACACCTCGTGATATTATAAGTAACTTACAGGAACATTTGGTTATCACACCTCGTGATATTATAAGTAACTTACAGGAACATTTGGTTATCACACCTCGTGATATTATAAGTAACCTACAGGAACATTTGGTTATCACACCTCGTGATATTATAAGTAACTTACAGGAACGTTTGGTTATCACACCTCGTGATATTATAAGTAACTTACAGGAACATTTGGTTATCACACCTCGTGATATTATAAGTAACTTACAGGAACATTTGGTTATCACACCTCGTGATATTATAAGTAACTTACAGGAACATTTGGTTATCACACCTCGTGATATTATAAGTAACTTACAGGAACATTTGGTTATCACATCTCGTGATATTATAAGTAACTTACAGGAACATTTGGTTATCACACCTCGTGATATTATAAGTAACTTACAGGAACATTTGGTTATCACACCTTGTGATGTTATAAGTAACTTACAGGAACATTTGGTTATCACACCTCGTGATATTATAAGTAACTTACAGGAACATTTGGTTATCACACCTCGTGATATTATAAGTAACTTACAGGAACATTTGGTTATCACACCTCGTGATATTATAAGTAACTTACAGGAACATTTGGTTATCACACCTCGTGATATTATAAGTAACTTACAGGAACATTTGGTTATCACACCTCGTGATGTTATAAGTAACTTACAGGAACATTTGGTTATCACACCTCGTGATATTATAAGTAACTTACAGGAACATTTGGTTATCACACCTCGTGATATTATAAGTAACTTACAGGAACATTTGGTTATCACACCTCGTGATATTATAAGTAACTTACAGGAACATTTGGTTATCACACCTCGTGATATTATAAGTAACCTACAGGAACATTTGGTTATCACACCACGTGAACCTCTTCGAGATATATGCAGTTCTTATAGCGCCATACTTGTTTGTTTGTTTGTTTGTTTTTGAATTTAGCGCAAAGCTACTCGAGGGCTAGCTGTGCCAGTCGTCCCTAATTTAGCAGTGTAAGACTAGAGGGAAGACAGTTAGCCATCACGACCCACCGCCAACTCTTGGGCTACTATGTTAGCAACGAAAAATGGGATTGACCGTCACTTTATTACACTCCCACGACTGAAAGAATGAGCATGTTTGGTGAGGCGGGAATTCGAGCCCACGACTCTCAGGTTACGAATCGAGCGCACTAATCACCTGGCCATGCCGGGCCTTTGTCCTGATGTAAGGTATGAGATTGTTTCTTTGATCTGTCATGAGGAACAAGTCTTAATTTGTCCTGACGTAAAGTATAAAGTTATTAATATGATTTATCTTCAGCAATAAGCCTTAATTTCTATCTTTATGTAGGGTATAAGGTCGTTAATATGATCTGTCATTCACACTAAGCCTTGATTTGTCCTGACGTAAAGTATGAAGACAAATTAGGGCTTGCAACTGATGATATATCATATTAACGATCTTACACTTTACACCAAGACACAAATTAAAGCTTACTATTGATGGGAAGGTATATTAACGATCTTAATAGGTATATCAAGACAGAAATTAAGGCTTAGCATTGATGACCGATCACAGCATAACTCAGAAGATAGGTTATGGAGAGACCAAACAGATTTAAAAAGTTGTTTTAAGCGTAAAATTTAAATGAAGTAAAAGTAGTAACATGAATTATAATAAAACACACAACGAACAAAAATCTGTTCAATGCTATTTTAATCATTTTGCAAAACTTATCATTTTTTAAAATATAATTTTTACATTACCTAAGAATAATATTTTATCCAATAGTGATTTTGAAATGGCTTAAATACATGACGTAAAATAGGCTGTATTGCATAGTGGATGAAATCTTATAATGGGTTGTATTTTACGGTGGTTTGAACTATATGCATGACTTATAATAGGATGTTAATCTTATGTTACTCACATTATCAGCATGCCTTATAATAAGTTGTTGTTTTTACATTATTCAGATTTTCCGCAGGTCTTATGCTTTGATAAATTAAGATTCATATGCCTGAAAGTTTAATCTATTTGTCCCTACAGTATGTAGAATAACATTCTTTTATTATACACTCATGTTGTGCAGCACTGTTCTTCGAGATTTCATCTTTCTAGTGTATTGCCTCTATTCATTTGTGGGGTGTACAACAAGAAGGTAAATGATCTAGCAACAGGTAACCATGCAGGAACCGATTTAAAGATTACAAACCAACATTCATCACTTTAGACTCTGTTAGATTACACCATGCTCTTAATCAGATAAAACCGCGTTTTCCTTTCTTCCGTAACCCTAATTTATCAAATACTTTTTTTTTCGTCTGCTGCTATCGAGAATAAAACAACTCAACGTGCATAAATAAAAAAAAATCACAGATATGTATAGTAACTAATCTGGTTAAGTAAAGAGCACGTGGAGGAAATATCAACCAATAAGATGTGTGCTAGTACGAAGTATTAGTCTTCGCAGCCTGTTCGTACCCGTTAGCATATAACTGGAACTATGGTATTTTAATAAAACACATGATGCTGGAAATCGATACAATCAAACCTCGATTTCATTTTTAGCTTTTGTTGTTTGCACAGATTGCATATGAAATATACAATGATTAGTTTCAACTAAAACATGATTTTAATTAACACGTTCGCTGTTGTGTGCCGACATTTAGTTACGGACCACGTGACACACCAGGGGTCAACAGTCATAGACACTTGTGTTTCAAAGTCAAACTTCTCTGTTAAGATTCCTTATAACTTGCGTCTAGCATCGTGAGGTAAATATAACTGTACGACGTAACAAAACCGTTATGTAATATAGAATCAAAAGATATACGTAGGTAAACCTAGCGAAACGTAGGGTTTGTTTGTTATTTTTTTTTTTAACTAAAAATAAAACTTTTTAAATCTTATTATCCGTAAATAAAACTTTTATTAATTAAGTTAAATTGTAGTGATTTTTTATTACTGATCTTACTTTCGGATACCTGCACTTCTGGTGAATTGTTCGTTTCTTTTAAATTTCGCGCAAAGCTACACGAGGACTTTCTGCGCTAACCATCCTTAATTTAGTAACGAATAATGGGATTTAAAGTCACATTATAACGCCCTGACGGCTAAAAGGGTAAGCATATTTGTTGTGACGAGGATTCGAAACCGTGACCCTCAGTTTACTAGTCGAGCGCCTTAACCACCAGGCCATGCCGTGCTCCTCTATACCTTAGTAATATTCTGGATACGGAGACAATAACATTTAAAATGAATAAAAACAAGTGAAAATGTTTATTTGTCAGTACTAACTGTTGTGGTTTCAACTTTCATATGTCCTTAATTCAACGATTACTCATGGTTGAGGTTTCAAGACTTTTATTTCGAACTGTATCCAACAGTATTTTGTTGTTCTTTGCGTATTATATTCAACGGTTCTCTCAACCTTGTATTCAATTCTTGTTTAATTAAGTTTTTAAAGCCTCTCAGTTTTCATTATAGTTTTTGAAATAATGTTGCGATAATTCTGGTGAGTCACTCGCTTTTCTCACCCAACAGTTAATGCAGTTTTATGGTTGTTCGTAGTCTTGTTCCTATGACTTTGGTATGTATCCAAATTTTAATGTAGTTGTAAGTTATTTACGCTTCTCACTGATTCTGTTATGACACAGTTAGAATTTTCAAACTTCTTTAATATTTATTCTTGCTAAAAGCAAGCTGCTTTCGTCTCAATCTCCTGACTGACGTGAGCTTTTTTAATATATAAATTTATTTTTATGTACATCAGTTGCCAATGACAAATCACTCCCTGAAATAAATATATATATATATACTATTTCCAGGACGCCGATGACACAGGCCCGGCATGACCAGGTGATTAAGGCACTCGACTTGTAATCTGAGGGTTGCGGGTTCGAATTTCCGTCACACCAAACATATCCGACCTTTCAGCCGTGGGGACGTTATAATGTGACGGTCAATCCTACTATTCGTTGGTAAAAGAGTAGCCCAAAAATTGGCGGTGTGTAGTGATGACTAGCTGCCTTCCCTCTAGTATTACACTGCTAGATTAGGGACGGCTAGCGCAGATAGCCCTCGTGTTGCTTTGCGCGAAATTCAAAACAAATAAAATCAAACCGATGATACAGCAGTCCAGAGAGCTGCGTCTAAAAATTACTAGATGTAATTCTTAAATGGTGTAACCAATGCCGAGTGATACTTGAGCCAACAAGAAACACGAGCTATAGTCTATCAGAGAAAATCACGTGAACGTGTGAAATCTGAAGAAAATCAGTCTAAAGCTGGGAGAAAAGCAAATAAATAAAAGTCCAATCACCTTCGATTAACGTGGAACAAACACGTTCACCACATGCATGCCTCAGTTTGCTGACGTATCAACCGAACTACACGTTTACAACATCCTTGAAAATATATTCAAAATATTTGTTCGCCAGCTTGTAGAATGCGGATTGCAAATAACCTAAAATATGTCAAAACATAACCTCAGAAAATTGCAAATCTAATAAAGCAAAGCAAAACGATTAGCCCTAAGTCTCTCAAAATTTATAACAGAAAAGTATATACACAAATTCAGTAATAATCCTACTTTAAAGAGCAGACTAAACGAACTATCGTAAAATGTTACAAAAAACCAAAGCGGTAGAAAAGAAATAGAGGAACAGCTGCGTTATTCAACATCTCGAGCGTTCCACCAAACATGCGCCAACATACAATTTATTTTTTTAAACAAGAAAACTAAAACACGCTCACAAATGGTTCATAATTACGTTATATCTAACAATGACCATGTGTCACTCTACAACTAGGGCATAGGACAGATAGGTTTTTTTGGCGTCTATCCGGTGAAAGTGGATTTTTTCGGGCAATCTCTCCGGTTTTTCTCCCACATCTAAATTCAAACATGTACCAGACCTTCGGTCATGAAAAGGCCCGCTAACCTACCTCAGTAAAAGTACAATCAGAATTTTTGATAAATCTATCTCAGTAATTCCTCCTAATAATTTATAAGTCTCCTTAGATTCGTAAGATCTAAAACCCGATACTTCGAAGCGACTTCACCTCGCGGACCTCATTGGCGAGACAAGAAGAGCCTCCTTCGACATTCTTCGCGGTTTTTCTCATCTACTTATCTCACTTTCGCTCATACATTTCAATGAAAAACATAAATAAGATCATGAAACACAGCTACAACAACTGAAGTATTTTAATCTGACGGGTGGGGTTAAAGGGAACAACGTTTTTCGAACTCTGTTTGCTTCTTCTTGGCCCGGCATGGCCAAGCGTGTTAAGGCGTGCGATTCGTAATCTGAGGGTCGCGGGTTCGCATCCTCATCGCGCCAAACATGCTCGCCCTTTCAGCCGTGGAGGCGTTATAAAGTGACGGTCAATCACACTATTCGTTGGTAAAAGAGTAGCCCAAGAGTTGGCGGTGGGTGGTGATGACTAGCTGCCTCCCCTCTAGTCTTACACTGCTAAATTAGGGACGGCTAGCACAGATAGCCCTCAAAAAGCTTTGTGCGAAATTCAAAACAAACAAATGCTTCTTCTTTGTAGGTATGCTGGGTTTTAGATACCCAGGAAGGGTCAGGTGCACAAGACCTCTTCCTCTATTCCTAATTTTCATGTTGTAGTTGCGGTACTTTAGGGCTAGAGTAACTCATAGTTCTCCGGCTCTTTTCAGGGCAATGTCCAGATATTGTCCAAAGTTACCTTTTTTAAATTATTATTTTTAATAATATTTTAAAATATATTTATATGTATTTAACAAAAAAGAGAAAGAAAGAAAAATGAAAGAGAGACAAAAAAATCTATGAATATTATACTAGTTCTAAACGTCTAGTGCATGGTGGCCAGTTTGATTTATATTTCCTAAATATATATTCATCCGAAAGAGGTACTTTGGACTATGTTCATCATGTATGTGGTATCTATCGAGATCATACATTAAATCATTTTTATGCCAATTTTTTATTAAAATAATTTACTGTATTATGCAAAAGTCCATCGGATACTGTCTCTGTGTTTGTATACTTGTACATGAATATGGATGAAATATTGCGTGGTACTTTATGGGCTGAAGTTAAGATTGAATTTTGTATTTTTTGTGGTTTGTGTAATTGGTTTTGTGTTTTATTCGGGCTGGACAAGCAAATTCTATTATAGGTCTAACGTATGTTTTGTAGATTTTCATTATATTATCGATTTATATTATTGATTTTTACCCGATAGGCTTCTTGCATCATTTGCTTTTTTACAGATTCTAGTCAGATTATTGATAGCATGCTCAATTCACGTTAATTTGGTATCGTAAGTTAATCCTAAAAATTTAGCCGAAGTAGCAGTTTGTAAAAGTGATTCTTTCACGTATAACTTACACTCAAGTTTGGTTTGGGATGGTTTGAATTTCGCGCAAAGCTACACGAGGGCTATCTGTGCTAGCCGTCCCTAATTTAGCAGTGTAAGACTAGAGGGAAGGCAGCTAGTCATTACCCCCTACTGCCAACTCCTGGGCTATTCTTTTTACCAACGAATAGTGGGATTGACCGTCACATTATAATGTCCCCACAGCTGAAAGAGCGACCATGTCTGGTGTGACGGGGATTCGAACCCGCAACCCTCAGATTACGAGTCGAGTGTCTTAACCCCATGGACATTCCGGGCCTCTCTAGTTGCGAAAAACATACAAACACAAGATTTCTTTCTCTTTATTTATACTAAATTACGTTTAGTTTTCTGATTGTTTGTTTGTTTAGGTATTATTAGATAAACTGCCTAGTTCACTAGCATAACAATGGTGTATTTTTGTTTTTGTGATGGTGACGGAATTCTTTTTTTCAAATGAAATGTTTCATTAGATCACACATAACCTTTCAGCAAATCTCTAGTAAAATATTTTAAAGAGGTTCAATGGGATGATCTCTCTTCTTGCCACGTGTAATTTTATTTTATTTTTGATGGATAATGTTAGAGTGACTTTTGAGTGTTATTTCATTTATTTACTTTTAATCTATAATATAATGAGTTATTATTTATTATTTGCTTTTCTTTAGCATGAGTTGAACCATTCGCTTGTATAATGCATTTCAGCACCCAACCCTACAAAAAACCAATTAACAAGAACTGCACCTGATGTCTTTTCCACAGTTACAAACGTTGTTCAAAGAAGATTTCGAAATATTTGCAGAGAAAAACAAATTGTGCCATTTTCTTCCGAAGACAATTAAATTATGGATGTTACAGATGAAGCACGTACAGATTCTGGTCGTTGCAGATCTAGCATGTACAGATTTTAGATGTTATAGATGAAGCACGTACAGATTCTGGCCGTTACAAATCTAGCATGTACAGATTCTAGATGTTAAAGATTTAGCAGGTACAGGTTTCAGATATTACAGATCTAGAAAGTACAGGTTCTATATGTTACAGATCCAACGGGTACAGGTTATAAATGTTACAGATCCAACGGGTACAGGTTATATATGTTACAGATCAGTAGGTACAAATTCTAGATATTATAGATCATGAGGCACATATTATAGATGTTACAGATATAACAGGTACAGGTTCTATATGTTACAGATCAGTAGGTACAAATTCTAGATATTATAGATCATGAGGCACATATTATAGATGTTACAGATATAACAGGTACAGGTTCTATATGTTATAGATCTAACAGGTAGAGATTATGGATGTTACAGATCTAACAGGTACAGATTCCGACTGTTACATATCCAACAGGTACACATTCTACATGTTACAGATCTAGCAGGATTAGATTCTGTATGTCATAGATCCAGCAGGTAGGTGTTCTAGATGCCATACTCGAAAAGTATCTTTATGAGTAAAAAAGCAGCCAATCGCAAACATTCTAATTGGATAGAAAAGCAAAACTAATGCTGATAAGACAGCTGTAACCAAAGTATGTTGAGCTACAATTAGAACATGTTATCAAAATAACTGGGATATGTCGACAGTATGATTAGAACTTGTTATCAAAATAACTGGGATATGTCGACAGTATGATTAGAACATGTTATCAAAATAACTGGGATATGTCGACAGTATGATTAGAACATGTTATCAAAATAACTGGGATATGTCGACAGTATGATTAGAACATGTTATCAAAATAACTGGGATATGTCGACAGTATGATTAGAACTTGTTATCAAAATAACTGGGATATGTCGATAGTACGATTAGAACATGTTATCAAAATAACGGGATATGTCGACAGTATGATTAGAATATGTTATCAAAATAATTAAGATACGTCGAAACCATAATTAAAACATGTTATCAGCATAATTGGGACATGTCGACAGTACAATTAGAATATGTCTTAAAAATTGGGATTTGTCAAAAGTGTAAATAGATCATGTCATCAACATAACCGTAACATCTCAACAAGTATAGCTACTAATTAAATTTACATAAAGAAAAGTTTTAACATTTTTATACCTATTATTTCATTAGAACTGCCCCTTTGTGAATGAAGCCTTGCGTTTAAAACAAAACTGAAACCACCCAACCTGCGTTTTAATAAATCCAGGCGTTGTGAATAACCAAACTCATATAAATAAAAAAAAAATTATAAAACTGTAATATGAATTCGATGTAAATCTCCGTACAGTCTGAGGTCTATCCGTCAATTGACAGTTCCATTTTTCTTATTCCATATTACCACACTCTGCGAGGTCCGGCAGGACCAGGTGGATAAGGCATTCGACTCGTAATCTCAGGGTCGCGGGTTCGAATCCCCTTCACACCAAACATGCTCGCCCTTTCAGCCGTGGGAGCGTTATAATGTGACGGTCGAACCCACTATTTGTTGGTAAAGAGTAGCCCAAGAATTGGCGGTGGATGGTGACGACTTGTTGCCTTTCCTCTAGTCTTACACTGCTAAATTAGGGACGACTAGCGCAGATAGCCCTCAAGTAGCTGTGCGCAAAATTCAAAACAAACCACATTCTGTGGTAGAAAGAACAAATCATGTTGCACGTGAATATTTATTTATAGCTTGTTGTAGCGGCAAAAAAAATTAATTCTATCTTGTTTATTTGTTAAAATTTGCTCAAAACTAATCAAGGACCTTCAAACTGCTTAAGAAAAAGCATCTAGTTAACACTATAAACTGTTTCCTGTTGGACTTCACCAGTCCTAAGAGTGGGACTTGACTGTTGCTCTCATAACACACCCATCGCCTCAAAATGACGGAGCTCGAGTTTATGTTGGACTGTAATGGAACTCGACTCACAGAAACTTAGCTTTATAGTCCAGCTGAACCCTTTGTAGTCCGCTATTCAACTCACTGGAACACGCTAAACCCTTATTCACCAAATTCCTCGCCCAAAATATATCAATAGTTACTAAAATTATAATTATCAGTCCCCCAAAGAAGGATACCATTATCCCCGAATACCCTAGTTTTGAAAAGTGTAAAATCGTGATGATGAGAGACTCACTTGAAGTAAAAATGTATCTCAAGATGGCGGGTATGGGTATTAACTTCTTAAGTCATCTTCAGGTTAACAGAGAAGGTTTGTTCTCTATTTTAATAAAAGTTTTAATTACCCATCGCGGCCGTCTCAAAATACAAAAGTCTAAAATATTTCATTTGAAAAATCAAACACTTGTCCAGATTTTTTTCCACATTTGGCTGTATGACTTTCTCCATTACCACATGTTAATACCATAAACCCTTTATTATGTCGTTTGAATTTTACCTTCTCCATTACTACATGTTAATACCATAAACCCTTTATTATGTCGTTTGAATTTTACCTTCTCCATTATCACATGTTATTATCATAAGCCCTTTATTATGTCGTTTGAATTTTATCTTCTCCATTACCACATGTTATTACCGTAATCCCTTTATTATGTCGTTTGAATTTTATCTTCTCCATTACCACATGTTATTACCGTAAGCCCTTTATTATGTCGTTTGAATTTTACCTTCTCCATTAGCACATGTTATTAACATAAGCCCTTTATTATGTCGTTTGAGTTTTACCTTCTCCATTACCACATGTTATTACTATAAGCCCTTTATTATGTCGTTTGAATTTTACCTTCTCTTACCACATGTTATTACCATAAGCCCTTTATTATGTCGTTTGAATTTTACCTTCTCCATTACCACATGTTATTACCATAAGCCCTTTATTATGTCGTTTGAATTTTATCTTCTCCATTACCACATGTTAAAACCATAAACCCTTTATTATGTCGTTTGAATTTTACTTTCTTTGTTACCACATGTTAATACCATAAACCCTTTATTATGTCGTTTGAAAATTACCTTCTTCATTACCACAAACCCTTTATTATGTAGTAAGAAATAATATAACAAATATCATGTATTACAATGTGTTTATATTATTTCAGAAGATTTTCTTAACATCATTCTTACAGTTATGTAAGTTTTTTAACATAAGTGTTAACTTTTTTACATGATTCCTAATAATTTTCATGTCATTCGTACTTTTAGTTTTATAGACTTTAATGAATTTTAACGTCCTTATGTTTTTCTCTGAAAACACAGTCTGCCATTATTGTACAAGTGTTGTAGAGTTTTAACGTGTTAATATTATTAAAAGAAATTATTATCATTCTTCTGTTTTTTGTATTACTAAGTAACATTTTATTTTATGTAGACATTTTTTTTTAATTTGTTGGTGGGGCCCGACATGGCACTTGACTCGTAATTTGAGGGTACACACAACGATATATGAAGTTGATGGACATTCTGAACAAACTAAGGCTGTGACCCGGCTAGCTTCAGCTGGTAGAAAACCAAAACAGTCACTTCTGGTCACGTTTGGCTTTGCGTCTAATTACAGTGATATCTAGTTTCATTAGCCCGGCATGACCAGGTGGTTAAGGCACTCGACTCTTAATCTGAGGGTTGCGGGTTTGAATCCCCGTCACGCCAAACGTGTTCGCCTTTTCAACCGTGGGGGCGTTATAATGTGACGGTCATTCGCACTATTCGTTGGTAAAATAGTAGCTTAAGAGTTGGCGGTAGGTGGTGATGACTAGCTGCTTTCCCTCTAGCCTTACACTGCTAAATTAGGGACGGCTAGTACAGATAGTCCTCATTTAACTTTGCGCGAAATTCAAAACAAAGAAACAATTTGTTGGTGGAGATTTTTTCCACATCCAAGTATGCTTTCTTACAGATTTGCATGTGGTAAGAATAACATTAAATAGTAATAGCACATAATAGCCGTTCGACGAACTTCGTCAATCCTCATATTTGTGTTTTAAATAGCACAAAGATTCTCTGAAGAGAAACCATTGACATGCGAACTAGAACCGCAGATGAAGTTCTTCAGGTAAACGTTTGGGTTGGCTCACATAATTTCACCTTATAATTATGTTTCTTATTATCCATGTTAAAACAGGTAGGACATAGATGAGGTTCTTCTAAATTATAGCTATGAATGACAACTTTAAATACACATCTATTTTTCGTATTTAGAGGTCTACATCTTTATGTTAACCACGCGTTGTAGTAAGTATAGGTAAGGCCCTTCCTATCGTCTGAGCACTTACAACCCGCCTATTTATCATTTTGATAACTAGCACACTCCTTCTCAGGAAAAAATAACTAATACACTAAACGATGTGGTACTCTCTCTATAACAGATCATTTGGTGGAGTTAATATGATCATATGTGACCGAGAACACAAGTAAAAAGCCGTCATTATTGTTTCAAAGATGTCAGTTGAGTCTGAATTACCACCAACTACGAATGGTGGGGCTGCACAATAAATGGTTCGTGCCAACAACGAAAGGGGGAGCTACGATATCAATGTTTCGTGCTTGTGTTTAAAAGTATGCGACTCTATCCATAGATGTATGAGATAAAAATGTATATATCTTAATCACATCGTGTCACCCCTGACCCCTTTCCATCTTTATCTGTCCCTCTTTAACCTCTTTTTTTTTTCTAGAACTTTCTCCATCTTATTTGTATCTTTCAAATTGTTACAAAGTTTATTATTATTTACTCATGCGTAAGCTTAATGCTCACGACTGGCAAAGAATGGAACCATTTAAGACCACCTTACGAGCAAGGAAAGTAAAAACCGGGGTCAATTTCACCAATTAGTTTCGTCGGTCACGAAATTTGTTCTTCTTTGAACCACTAAAAGAATCTATACGCAACGTATCTTACAAATTATGGATTACACAATAATTGGACCAATACCCTCCGAATCAAATGTGTGACACTACAAGTACCCCATCTGGTACAGCGGTGAGTCTACGGATTTACAACCCTAAAATCAGCGGTTTGATTCTCCTCTGTGGTCTCAGCAGATAGCCCGATGTGGCTTTGCTACAAGAAAACACACACACACACACACACATGACACTCATTACAATAGCTTTGATTTAGTAGAGACAGAATGTCTTTGCCGAGCAATATGTATTCACGTACGAATGAAATAGAGAATTTTGTTAATTTTGTTTAAACAAGGAAAAATAGTGACAGAAAGACATACCAGATTATATAGGTCTTAATATAAAACAACAAAGAATGTAATTTCGAACGATGGAAATCAGAAACAAATAGAGCAGTAAAAGGTTAGCGATGCTCGGCATGGCCATGTAGTTAAGGCTCTAGACTCGCAATATTGAGGCCGCGGGTTCGAATCCCAGTCACAACTAAACATGCTCGCCCTTTCAGGCGGGGGGGGCGCGTTATAATGTGACGGTCAATCCCACTATTCGTTAGTAAGAGAGTAGCCTAAGAGTTGGCTGTGGATGGTGATCACTACCTGCCTCCCCTTTAGTCTTACACTGCTAAATTAGAGACGGCTAAAACAGATACTTATTTATGGCTTTGCATAAAATTAAAAAACAAGCAAACAAACAGATTGCCCACATAAAGTGTTTTCTAACACCAGAAGGATAGCCAGTGATATTTTAATACTATCTTTGATTTAAGTAGACCGCAGTCGGAGAAATAAACATGTTAAAGGTTAAAACATGAGTGGAAACAATGGAATCCTTGAAAACGTATTCAGAACTCTGGAGTCGTGGGTGCACTTTAAGAGTAGCCCAAGATTAAAGACAACAAAACACTGCTACCTCCTTTGGGTAATTTTATGGGAAAAAATGATAAAAAATGGGTCAAAATACACTCCATCAGAATCAATAATTAGGGACGGCTAAGTACTTAAAGCCCTTTGGGTAGATTTGTACGAAAATAAACAGACAGACAAGGGTTAGTAATACACTTCATCATACTCAATCCATTTACAAATACTCGTATGCGAAATGAGATTATAATTTGCAGTTAGAATGAAATACGTGAGACGTTGTTTTTTTTTTCAAGTAGTTGTTTTAAATATAATCGAAAGTAGAAGTGAGGCTGTATAGCGCTATTTATTTGTCGTATATTAAGATTAACGTAACTGTCGTATTTTCTTACCACAAAAATTTCAGTAGATAGTTCTCTACACATGTAAATAATCTGCTTTTTCTGTAACTGTGATTTAAGGGTTAACTTTTTCTGTATTTTTCACGTTTAGTGCAAATAAATAACGGTGATTTAAGGGTTAACTTTTTCTGTATTTTTCAAGTTTAGTGCAAATAAATAACGGTGAGTTAAGGGTTAACTTTTATCTATTTTTTCACGTTTAGTGCAAATAAATAACGGTGATTTAAGGGTTAACTTTTTATCTATTTTTTAACATGTATTTTTCACGTTTAGCGCAAATAAATAACTGTGATTTAAGGGTTAACTTTTTCTGTATTTTTCACGTTTAGTGCAAATAAATAACGGTGAGTTAAGGGTTAACTTTTATCTATTTTTTCACGTTTAGTGCAAATAAATAACGGTGATTTAAGGGTTAACTTTTATCTATTTTTCATGTTTAGTGCAAATAAGTAACTGTGATTTAATGGTTAACTTTTCTGTATTTTGCACGTTTAGTGCAAATAAATAACGGTGATTTAAGGGTTAACTTTTATCTATTTTTCATGTTTAGTGAAAATAAGTAACTGTGATTTAAGGGTTAACTTTTCTGTATTTTTCACGTTTAGCGCAAATAAATAACTGTGATTTAAGGGTTAACTTTTTCTGTATTTTTTCACGTTTAGTGCAAATAAATATCGGTGATTTAAGGGTTAAGTTTCTCTGTTTTTTATGATAGTACAAATAATTATTTTTAAAATTTACTCTAAACGCAGAGGATACTTGTTTTTCATTTGTTCTCAGGTTGTGTGTATTGGAGTGTATAATATTCGTATAGACAAATCAACGCTCTGCCTGTTCAGTTAGAATTCAGACTGATTTAGATTGATATTTTCTAGACGTAACAGTTAAAATAATCTGCTAGCCTTTCTTAGGGATTTGCCACTTTTAGAAGACTATTTACTTGGGTTCTCCTAGGATGATGAAGAAAGGTGCCTAATGTATCTCCTCACGCCATTTTTTATGAATTATTTGGTCGTAAAATGGCCATGTCGAAACCATGATTTTAGAAACTTGATGCCGGGCATTAGTAGAAGTGTCTCTTGTGTTAATGGTTTCGTTTCTAAGTAAGCTCGTTCATACATGTATAAATATTAAACTGAAACACATGCGTTTGAATGCAGGGCACACTTTCTTATTCACGTGTGAGTGAACATGCAGTGATGCCAAAACAAGAATACTGCTTGTATTCATGGTCGTTAAAATGGAGACACAATTAATACGACCTGAAATATTCTAAGTGCGATATAGAAATATGGGTAAACACATTTACTGCAAGCTGTCGCAATATTCTAAGAACACATGTATTGTTGAATGAATAATCTTAAGTCAGGTTTCTTGAGTTTTGTTTTTCGTGTTTTCTTAAGTTTAAAAGATATCAGATAAACACCGAGAGCTATTGCTGCTAAGCGAGTTAAAACAACAAAAGAACATTTTGGCTCGAGCATAACACAAACAGCTTCTTGATATACAGGTGTTTTTGATAACCTGAACATGAGATACGAAACGTCTAACATATTGTGTGGGCCATCAAGTAATCGTTGTATTTTATATGCAAAAACGGCTCGTTTGGGTTGAGAAAATATTTTACATAGAAGAGCAAACAACGTTTCGACCTTCTTCGGTCATCGTCAGGTTGAGAAGAATAGTTTCAAATACTCGTGCTTCCACCACAACCATTCCTATTAAAATCAAATCAAATTGGTATTATATAATTGAAACCACTAACCCTAACATGTAACGTATTTAATGAAAGAAACAAGTAAATGTAAAGTTCTGCTGTTTGCATTTTCACAAACGGTTTGTTTGTTTTTGAATTTCGCACAAAGCTACTCGAGGGCTATCTGTGCTAGCCGTCCCTAATTTAGCAGTGTAAGACTAGAGGGGAGGCAGCTAGTCATCACCACTCACCGCCAACTCTTGGGCTACTCTTTTACCAACGAATAGTGGGATTGATCGTCACATTATAACGCCCCCACGGCTGAAAGGCTGAGCATGCTTGGAGCGACGGGGATTCGAACCCGCGACCCTCGGATTACGAGTCGCACGCCTTAACGCGCTTGGCCATGCCGGGCCATTTCACAAACGGAAATACAGTTAATTGTTTTCTTTATACAGGAAAAAGATTCCTCGGAAAACCCCACGTGTAAAGAAAAAGTGTAAATTGGTCGAAGTTACGATCGGAAAAAAAACACCACATACTGTCTTCCTTTGATATTTAATTCCAGTTGCACCAATCATGCTCGCTCTTTCAGCCGTGGGGGCGTCACAATGTGACGGTCAATCTCAGTATTCGTTGGTAAAAGAGTAGCGCTAGATTTGGCGGTGGGTGGTGATAACTAGCTGCCTTCCCTCTAGACTTGCACTGCTAAATTAGGGACGGTTAGCGCAAATAGCCCTCAAGTAGCTTTGCGCGAAATTCAAAACAAACAAACCTTTGATATTTAACAATTGCACCTTGTTTGTTAGAAACGTGAGCTATCTGAAACAAAGTGGTTCAAAGTGTTCTGTTACTGTGTCCAAAAACTTCAAGTGTTTATTTCATAATTTAAACATACGTTTATTTTTAAAACTAGTGTAAAGTAGTCCTAGGTTAACGTTTTAATACGTGTGTGTTTTAAAGTGACCCCGAGTGTTTATTTCATAATTTAAATACATATACTTATTTTTGATATCACTATAAATTATACAGTTGATGTTTCAATACTTACGTCTTTGTTTAAAACTGGCTTTAAGTGATCTGTATACTGAACAACTTTGTATTGTGACACACTCCAACCAAATCTGTTCGTATTCTGATATTCAGATACGTAATTACATTTTATATTAAGTGCAAATAATGTCAGTTTAAAATATTTGTAAGGGCTAGGATTGCAACATTACTAGTAAAATACTAAAAGATTCGATTATCTGCGCTAGCCGTCCCTAATTTAGCAGTGTAAGACTAGAGGGAAGGCAGCTAGTCATCACCACCCACCGCCAACTCTTGGGCTACTCTTTTACCAAAGGATAGTAAGATTTACCGTTACATTATAACGCCCCCACGGCTGAAAGGGCGAGCGTGTTTGGTGCGACCGGAATTCGAACCCGCGGGCCTCGGATTACGAGTCGAACGCCTTAAGACATTTAGCCATGCCGAGCCCCATATTTCAGAAAACCCAAAACAAAACGGAAATATGTGTACCTGATTTCAATTGTATGCTAATAAAGATATAAAAAGTCCAATAATTAAATGTTCGTAACGTTGAGAGCAACTACAATGTTTTACGTCGTGAGATAAATTTTTATTTTGTATGTTTTATGTTGTTTTTTTTCCACAAAGCTCAAAGCTATACAATTAGCTATCTGTGCTGTGCTCATTACGGTTTCTCAAACCCGTTTTTTAGTACTGTTAATCTCCAGACTTACTGCTGAGCCACGGCGTTGTCTGTAGGGGAGGGAGGAAGGAAATGGGTTATTCTTTAGCGCAAAGCTACTAAACAGAACTTTGCGCTCCTTCCACGGCGGAGAAAAGAATCCTGGATTTTAGCATCTTTAAACCGTTTAACTTACATGTGGGGGGGGGGGAGGATTTATTTCTTTCGACATCACATGTTCTCTTCAATTTCTTCATAAGAATATTTGGTTTTCTTTTGTCTTCGAGTTAACGTAACGTTTTTCCATTATTAACATTGTAGATTTTGAAAGGCCAATGAGAACCTTTGACAAACAAATAAAGACATTTGAAACGTTATTATAATTTAACAGCTTCTATTTCATTAAAATTCCAGTGGCATTTACACTGATTGGCTACGGCTCATTTCAAGTCAAAGTGTGGACAGCAGACAATTAAACATTAGTACGCATTACCTCCTAATCTCATAATCAGACGCATCGATTCGTTCCATCTGTTTTAAGCATCTAATTTGCAAACTGTCTGATTTAGCAGTTCATTGCTAGCTAAACACACTCCACTTCCCAGTGGCGCAGCAAAATGTCTGCCAATTATAACACAATAAACGTGGTTTTGATACACGAGGTGAGCAGAGCACGGATAGCCCAGAATATAAATTTGGGTTTAACTACTGTCAAACTATCACAGTTTATTTTGCATACTTTTTATCAAACTATATATATATATACTAAGTGTCTACATCAGACTACAGTTATACATACACACACACACACACACATATATATATATATACAGGGTGAGCCAAAAGTAGGTGGACAGCATTTGGAATAGGTTTATGTATCGGTTATATTAATGCAATTGTATATTATAACTATGTTGCAACTATATTATTTGTGTTATATAATTACAATTTTATAATTACATTTGTTTTCATTTAATCTGTTTTCTTTTTTTTTAGATTGTTAATAGAACCCATAATGTCAAATACTTTAAATACGGATAACAGAATATGGGTGTTAAAAGAGTATTGGAAATCTCAAAATACTGAAACCGTAAGGAGAAAGTGGGTTGAAACATTTGATACTCCAGCTCCAAAAAGACAAACCATTTACCGTATCCGTGACAAATTCGACGCCACTGGCTCAATCCTCAATGCTGCTAAAACTGGTCGACCCAAAACAGTCTGTACAGAGAATAATAAGCAACGTGTTGCCGATGCATTTGTTCAAAGTCCAAACAAATCCACCAGAAGAGCTTCTATGGAATTGAACATACCACAAACCTCTATTAGGCGAATTATAACGCAAATTGGGTTGAAACCCTATCGACCACAACTAATTCATGGCTTATTGGAGGATGATCCAGACAGGCGACTGCAATTTAGTGAAATTATGCTGAACAAGATTGAAGAAAACCCAGGAATTTTAGATAACATTGTGTGGAGTGATGAAGCTTCTTTTAAATTATCCGGTCATGTCAATAGACATAATTGTGTTTACTGGTATAGTGAGAACATGCATTTAACATTAGAACAACAGCTAAATCAGCGTGGTGTCAATGTTTGGGGTGGTATTTCAAGTTCTGGTGTTTCTGGACCATTTTTTTTGGACGGAACAATTACAGGAGATAAGTATCTCGAAATTCTAAGGAATCAAGTTGTTCCCCAGTTACAGCAACAACCTAATTTACATGACTTTTATTTTCAACAAGATGGGGCCCCTCCACATTATTCCAAAGGAGTTCGTGAGTATCTTGATGAAACATTTCCATTGAAATGGATTGGTCGAAGAGGTCCAATCGATTGGCCGGCACGTTCACCGGACTTGACCTTTATGGATTTTTTCTTTTGGGGAGTACTCAAGTAAAAGGTTTATAGTCAAAAACCAAGAAGTGTCGGTGATTTAAAAAATTCCATAAGAGATGCATTTCAAGAAATTAATGCCCAGAGTGACTTGTGCAAAAATGTTTGTCGAAGCGTAAGAGAGACTTCAAAGCTGTGTAAATCAAGAAGGAAAACAATTTGAGCATTTGCGTTAATAAATAACATTTTATTTTCATTAATATAATTGTCTTATTACATATAGTTGTACGTATACGTGATCTCTAAATAAAGGTTTTTTTACTGTCCACCTACTTTTGGCTCACCCTGTATATGAACTAAAGCGTCTATATCAGACTACAGTTAAATATATATACCTGTATAAAGTAAAGAGCCTATATCAGATTACAGTAATACATATATATATATATATATACTTGAAAAATTAAATGTCTACATCAAACTACAATTATATGTATATATACCTGTATAAACCAAAGTGTCTATATTAAACTACAGTTATACATATATATATACTTAAAAAATTAGTGTCTATATCAGACTACAGTTAAATATATATATACCTGTGTAAGCTAAAGTGTCTATATTAGACTACAGTTAAATATATATACCTGTGTAAGCTAAGGTGTCTATATCAGACTACAGTTAAATATATATACCTGTGTAAGCTAAGGTGTCTATATCAGACTACAGTTAAATATATATACCTGTGTAAGCTAAAGTGTCTATATTAGACTACAGTTAAATATATATACCTGTGTAAGCTAAAGTGTCTATATCAGACTACAGTTATACATATATACCTGTGTAAGCTAAAGTGTCTATATTAGACTACAGTTATACATATATACCTGTGTAAGCTAAAGTGTCTATATTAAACTACAGTTATACATATATGTGCACCCGTGGTTTGTTATAGACACTTTATTTTAGAGAATTATATATGTGTATAATTAATATAATACAGGTATATATATATAAAATATAATACAAGCATATATATATATGTATAACTGTACAAAGTACAGTGTCTATATCAGACAACAGTTATACATAAATATACCTGTATAAACTAATATGACTTAACAGACTCTAATTATACATATATATATAGCTGTATAAAGTAAACTGTGCATATGAGACAACAGTTATACCTATGTATACTTGTATAACCTAAAGAGTCCATATCAAACTACAGTTAAGCATATACATACCTGTATAAACTAAAGTGTCTGTATGAGGCTTCAGTTATACATATATATATATATACCGCTATAAAATAAAGTGTTTATATCAGACTACAATTATGCGTATGCACATCTGAGTAAAGTAAAGTGTCTTTATCAGACTACAGTTATACATATATATATATTTATACCTGTATAAACTAGAGACTATTTCAGAGAACATTTATATATGTATATAAACCTCTATAAACTAAATTGTCTATATCAAACTACAGCTATAGATATATATACCTGTATAAACTAAATTGTCTATATCAAACTACAGCTATAGATATATACACTTGTATAAACTAAAGCGTCTGTATCAAACTACAGCTATAGATATATATATATATCTATAAACTAAAGTGTCTATATCAAACTACAGCTATAGATATATACACCTGTATAAACTAAAGCGTCTATATCAAACTACAGCTATAGATATATACACCTGTATAAACTAAAGCGTCTATATCAAACTACAGCTATAGATATATACACCTGTATAAAGTAAAGCGTCTGTATCAAACTACAGCTATAGATATACACCTGTATAAACTAAAGCGTCTATATCAAACTACAGCTACAGATATATACACCTGTATAAACTAAAGCGTCTATATCAAACTACAGCTACAGATATATACACCTGTATAAACTAAAGCGTCTATATCAAACTACAGCTATAGATATATACACCTGTATAAACTAAAGTGTGTATATCAAACTACAGCTATAGATATATACACCTGTATAAACTAAAGTGTCTATATCAAACTACAGCTATAGATATATACACCTCTATAAACTAAAGTGTCTATATCAAACTACAGCTATAGATATATACACCTGTATAAACTAAAGTGTCTGTATCAAAATACAGCTATAGATATATACACCTCTCTAAACTAAAGTGTCTATATCAAACTACAGCTATAGATATACACCTGTATAAACTAAAGCGTCTATATCAAACTACAGCTATAGATATATACACCTGTATAAACTAAAGCGTCTATATCAAACTACAGCTACAGATATATACACCTGTATAAACTAAAGCGTCTATATCAAACTACAGCTATAGATATATACACCTGTATAAACTAAAGTGTGTATATCAAACTACAGCTATAGATATATACACCTGTATAAACTAAAGTGTCTATATCAAACTACAGCTATAGATATATACACCTCTATAAACTAAAGTGTCTATATCAAACTACAGCTATAGATATATACACCTGTATAAACTAAAGTGTCTGTATCAAAATACAGCTATAGATATATACACCTCTCTAAACTAAAGTGTCTATATCAAAATACAGCTATAGATATATACACCTCTCTAAACTAAAGTGTCTATATCAAACTACAGCTATAGATATATACACCTGTATAAACTAAAGTGTCTATATCAAACTACAGCTATAGATATATACACCTGTATAAACTAAAGTGTGTATATCAAACTACAGCTATAGATATATACACCTGTATAAACTAAAGTGTCTATATCAAACTACAGCTATAGATATATACACCTCTATAAACTAAAGTGTCTATATCAAACTACAGCTATAGATATATACACCTGTATAAACTAAAGTGTCTGTATCAAAATACAGCTATAGATATATACACCTCTCTAAACTAAAGTGTCTATATCAAACTACAGCTATAGATATACACCTGTATAAACTAAAGCGTCTATATCAAACTACAGCTACAGATATATACACCTGTATAAACTAAAGCGTCTATATCAAACTACAGCTACAGATATATACACCTGTATAAACTAAAGCGTCTATATCAAACTACAGCTATAGATATATACACCTGTATAAACTAAAGTGTGTATATCAAACTACAGCTATAGATATATACACCTGTATAAACTAAAGTGTCTATATCAAACTACAGCTATAGATATATACACCTCTATAAACTAAAGTGTCTATATCAAACTACAGCTATAGATATATACACCTGTATAAACTAAAGTGTCTGTATCAAAATACAGCTATAGATATATACACCTCTCTAAACTAAAGTGTCTATATCAAAATACAGCTATAGATATATACACCTCTCTAAACTAAAGTGTCTATATCAAACTACAGCTATAGATATATACACCTGTATAAACTAAAGTGTCTATATCAAACTACAGCTATAGATATATACACCTGTATAAACTAAAGTGTCTATATCAAACTACAGGTATAGATATATACACCTCTATAAACTAAAGTGTCTATATCAAACTACAGCTATAGATATATACACCTGTATAAACTAAAGTGTCTATATCAAACTACAGCTATAGATATATACACCTGTATAAACTAAAGTGTCTATATCAAACCACAAAGCTATTTAGTGTATAAATTAAAGTGTTTGCATAAAATAGAATTAAAACGAATGAAAAGCAGGTTAATAAGTCCACCATCACTCCATCCACTCTCTCTTTTTGGTCGTTTTGTCTACGTTTTATGTCTCTTGTAATATTTTAACAAATATATCTCCAAGTTTTACGTATTATTTACTAATTTTACCAGTTTAACCCTAACGATAGGTTTTTAATCCATATAGAATCCTGTTCATGAACTACTGATCTTAAGATCCCGTTTTAAGTTACCTATAATAGTCATCGTAATTTGATATCCATATAGGTAAAGGTAAATGCATGTTTTACTCAGAATCTGCTAATCTCATTAAATCGTAATAGCCAAAGTTCTATGATGTTACTTTCGTATAAAAATTCATACCCATGCCTTGTATTTCTTTTGGAGAGTTCTTGAGCCAATCTCGTTGTTATTTTTGTATCATAATTAACACGCCACCTAGTAACTGGTTTTCTTTCTTCAAGTAGTACGTCAACCTTTCAAGTGTTTCCTAAGAACTTTAGTTAACCCGAAATTGATTCACTTCATTCTTTTAGATAACTGGATTTCTTAATCTCAGGAACATTTTCAATTACTTAAATAATTATAATGTTTCTCTATATATGTGTAATACCTTAGAAAAAAATGTATTTTTGGGTATTAATGTTGATTAATTCAGAAAATTTAATGACGTAATATTCTAGAACGGCTCTGTGACGAACAGTAACTGTACATCGTATCATACAATAATGAAAATTTTGCTTATATGATATTGGAAAAAAACATTTTTATTACGTGATGTGTAACCCACAATTTCGCGAAATTATTGTACTGTGTGCATGGAGATTTGCATAAGGGTCACAGTTTTTCCGTTTCACCTCCGTTTTCCTTCACGGAAAACTTTATTTTTCTACATGCGAATGTACAGAAAAAATTGAGCAGCTGAATTTGCTGCACGTTGAGGAACAAAGCAAAGGTAAGAGGTCACACGCAGATTCGACATTCACGGAATATTTTGCATGTTTTGTCTTTGGAAAAAAAAAAAATTAAACAGTTTACTATGCAAGGCTAAAACCACTTACAGCCACCATATATTGTTGTTCCTACCAATTGATAGCATTCGAGATGAGAACTGGCGCCACGGGTAATTGGCTAGTAATATATAATGGCTCTGTAACAATCAGTAACTGTACTTCATATAATATATAATGGCTCTGTAACAATCAGTAACTGCTTCGTATAATATATAATGGCTCTGTAACAATCAGTAACTGCTTCGTGTAATATATAATGGCTCTGTAACAATCAGTAACTGCTTCGTGTAATATATAATGGCTCTGTAACAATCAGTAACTGCTTCGTGTAATATATAATGGCTCTGTAACAAAGAGTAACTGTACTCCATATAATATAGAATGCTCTGTAACAATATGTAACTGTTCTCTGTATAATATAGAATGGCTTTGTAACAATCAGTAACTGTGCTCCGTATAATATAAAATGGATCTCTGCAGTGGTGTAGTGTTATAAATAAGTAGCGATGGAACAAGTTCTGAAGGTGTTACTATTATTAATATTTATTTGTGTTTCCCATACATAAAAACACAATAAAAGAAAATTAATGTTGTCTCATTTTGAACCTTTCAATTTCTGGATAACTGATTTACAGAATTTCCAAACTTATTCTGTAGTGAGTTCCTTGGATTTGGTTACTCTTGTCAGTGTATCAGTTAGTGAACCATGTGGATTTGGTTACTCTTGTCAGTGTATCAGTTAGTGAACCATGTGGATTTGGTTACTCTTGTCAGTGTATCAGTTACTGAACCATGTGGATTTGGTTACTCTTGTCAGTGTATCAGTTACTGAACCATTTGGATTTGGTTACTCTTGTCAGTGTATCAGTTACTGAACCATGTGGATTTGGTTACTCTTGTCAGTGTATCAGTTACTGAACCATGTGGATTTGTTACTCTTGTCAGTGTTCAGTTACTGAACCATGTGGATTTGGTTAGTCTTGTCAGTGTATCACTTACTGAACGATGTGGATTTGGTTACTCTTGTCGTGTATCAGTTAGTGAACCATGTGGATTTGGTTACTCTTGTCAGTGTATCAGTTACTGAACCATGTGGATTTGGTTACTCTTGTCAGTGTATCAGTTAGTGAGCCATGTGGATTTGATTACTCTTGTAAGTGTATCAGTTACTGAACCATGTGGATTTGGTTACTCTTGTCAGTGTATCAGTTACTGAACCATGTGGATTTGGTTACTCTTGTCAGTGTATCAGTTACTGAACCATGTGGATTTGGTTACTCTTGTCAGTGTATCAGTTACTGAACCATGTGGATTTGGTTACTCTTGTCAGTGTATCAGTTACTGAACCATGTGGATTTGGTTACTCTTGTCAGTGTATCAGTTACTGAACCATGTGGATTTGGTTACTCTTGTCAGTGTATCAGTTAGTGAGCCATGTGGATTTGATTACTCTTGTCAGTGTATCAGTTACTGAACCATGTGGATTTGGTTACTCTTGTCAGTGTATCAGTTACTGAACCATGTGGATTTGGTTACTCTTGTCAGTGTATCAGTTACTGAACCATGTGGATTTGGTTACTCTTGTCAGTGTATCAGTTACTGAACCATGTGGATTTGGTTACTCTTGTCGGTGTATCAGTTACTGAACCATGTGGATTTGGTTACTCTTGTCAGTGTATCAGTTACTGAACCATGTGGATTTGGTTACTCTTGTCAGTGTATCAGTTAGTGAACCATGTTGTCTGGTTTACATTTATGTTTGTTTTTCAGTAGAAAATTATTGCAGGGATGTTTGTTTACGTTTTTCAGTCATTTTAAACTCATTGTGTATTTCTTTTGTTTTTAAGATAAAAGAAGGTTTGATATAATACCTGCATTGCATGTCGGTTTTCAGAATGCTATTCTATTATTTTACCAAGTATCTCAGCCATATACAATAATAAGGTCTTCTACCTCTTTCAATGGACAAGACACAGGTGAGCAGAATTTATGGACGTTTTAATATTAAAAAAATATTTAAACTGTCAGTTAAGGGAACATATATACATATATCAACGACAGATAAAAATGAATTTGTTTTATACAAAAACCTGTTTTGATGTCATGTAATTGTGCAGTGGCCAAATGTTCCAATTTATTATGGCCCGGCATGGCCAAGCGTGTTAAGGCTTTCGATTTGTAATCCCAGGGTCGCGGGTTCGAATCCTGGTCGCCCCAAACATCTCCACCCTTTCAGCCGTAGGGGCGTTATAATGGGAAGGTCAATCCCACTATTCGTTGGTAAAAGAGTAGCCCAAGAGTTGGCGGTGAGTTGTGATGACTAGCTGCCTTCCATCTAGTCTTACACTAACGCAGATAGTCCTCGAGTAGCTTTGCGCGAAATTAAAAAAACAAACAAACAAACCAATTTATCATGTGCTAAAGTTATTGATTAAGAATTCTATATTTATTATAAATAATGACAAGTTACTAGCAATATTTTAGAGTGATTAGCACGAAGGCTAAATTTAACATACTAGTTAAACCAAAAGGATCATACTTATATCACTGGAAACTAAGCATATATTGGTTACTGTGTAAATAAAGTAAAATATTAAAGCATAATTAACATTCAAATAACTAACAAGTTTATTCGATAAATAAATTCCTTTATGCAGAGCTATATCGCAAGCATTTTCTCTCAATTCTGTAGAGTACTTTATACTATGCTAGTTCCAGTCACTGTGATATGAACAAGTCCATAAATCATACTCCACTGTTTTTTCGAAGCTGGGAAAATTTTTGAAATTAAGCCGCCTGAGCTAGCTTGCTTGCTACTGGTGACGTCAAAGTACACTGTGACGTAAACAGTCAAGTAGAGTGGCGATTCACTCATTTATTTTCGGAAAGTTTCTATTTCAGCCACTAACACTAAAATAAACACAGGAAATAGGTGTGACATCAATTAGAAGTAGAAATCCTGAACAGATTTACTATGAAATGTCGTGGGCCCCACTGAAACGTCTGCACAATAAAGTTCATTTTTTCTCGAGTTTCTTAGTCAGCTGCTAACAATATAATACCTTTAGAAAATCAGTGTGAAAAGGTAAAAATTATAAACTCTAATCATAAATTGTTAAGAAACTTACGATCGGTACTAACCGAACATCAAATTTTGTTCTGCAGTGTTTCTTTATTATACATTGATGACATGCCTACAACCTGGGTGAAAGGGTTAATGATTCTTTCTTTTTAGGTTTAGGCAAAACTTTAAGAAGAGTTAGAAATATGTAAGTTGACATTCGTTTGAAATATGTAGAACAGTTGCGTGTCGACCAATAAAGGCACTATAATATAGAATGGTTCCGTGTCGAACAGTAATAATATTGGCTATATATCGAACAATAAAGGCACTCTATAATATAGAATGGTTCTGCGTCGAACAGTAATAATATTGGCTATATATCGAACAATAAAGGCACTCTATAATATAGAATGGTTCTGTGTCGAACAGTAATAATATTGGCTATATATCGAACAATAAAGGCACTCTATAATATAGAATGGTTCTGTGTCGAACAGTAATAATATTGGCTATATGTAGAATGGCTTTGTGCCGAACAGTAAAGGCACTTTATGATATAGAATGGTTTTATGCCAAGCTGTAACAACACTGTATACATTTTTGGAATAAAATATAGCGAATTGTCATGTGTATCTTATTTATAAATCGATTAGCTTGTAAACACCCACCATAACTTGTCTGGAAACATTTATTGGAGACAGAATCCATGCTAATAAAATACAACTAGAGTCTGAAAACAAGAGATTTTTTTGTGTTTGTTGCGAGGAAACAAATTAATCAATTTCCCCATCGGAAGAGATGTTCTACATTTCAATACGTTTTGATTGGAGGTTCTGTTATCTATTGTTGTCATTGTTTAACATTAAGTAAAGTGTAGAATAAAACTATTTTTATCCACTCGTAACTGCAACGTCCATGACGTTTTTTGATGCAAATCAACCATTTCTTCATGGTTGTGATTCTCCAGGACAAATGAAAGTTAGTTTTAAGACTTAAGCAACTTTTGGAAATAAAAACATAAAAAAGAGCAGAATATAACAAATAAGAAAGAAAGAAACGACTGTCCTATCATAGGGTAACAGTGAACCTCTGCAAAACACGTTTAATGTGTTTGTGTTTTTCTGTAGCAAAGCCCCACATTGGGCTATCTGCTGAGCCCACCGAGAGGAATCGAACCCCTGATTTCAGCGTTGTAAATCCGTAGAATTATCGCTGGGACAACTAATATAAGAACACTTTCTTTCTTGAAGTATAGAATGTAATACTTAAGTGTGTGTGCGTGTTTTTCTATAGCAAAGCCCCACATTGGGCTATCTGCTGAGCCCACCGAGAGGAATCGAACCTCTGATTTTAGTGTTGTAAATCCGTAGACTTACCGCAGTACTAGCCGGGGGCGAGCAACATGTTCAGGAATATCTTCCAAAACAAAGTGGAAACGTTCTCGTGTTGTATGTCGTGATCATTAGAGCACATAACTTTGGATAGTGAAATTATTTGAGAGTCGGTAAATTATGGCAGAAAGTTACTGTTAAGGACATTTGATAAAGTCGGTTTTTAAATATACACATAGAATAGTATGTACTATATGTTATTTCCTTAACATGTGACACATTCGTTGTTTCCTTCCTTCCTAGGCCTAACCTTATCATTTCAGTTGTTCTTCTCGTGTACGTCTGTTTCGTACTAACCAGATAACTATCACGAACACGGAAATTATACCCGTATGTTCGTCAGGTATCCATTCTGGATTTGTCGGTAAATCAAGCCAGTTTTTATAGAAAGAGTTCATAACATTCTATAGTGAAAAACACACACACAAAAACGGGTCATCTTTAGGATGATTAGCTGCTATTTAAAGTGAAATAATGCGTGTAACGAGTTATTGAGAAGTGAACGTTGGCTGGGGAAAGTTACAGCTTTCTGTGCTCTCTTTAACAATACTTGATAAACGAAGCTCTGTATACAATATCCTGGTAACGGGACACCTAGCAACAGTTGTTAGCTTTCAGCTGTCGTGTATTACACATAGAACTCTGTAAATGCTCTCCACGTAAAAAGTGAGCGGTGCTCGACACGCGAAGTGAACACTTCGCTCCGTAATCACAAGATAACATCATGACTAAAGTTTTTGTAGAATAAACTCTTAGACAACTGATAATATCCCACGATTCGGTTATTCTGCAATTATTTAAGAATTTCAATAAATTAGGCTTCACTTTTTTAAACATTTTTAAGTGTAATTTAATATATAATAACAAAAGGGCGTGTCTGTGTGTTCGTTTGTATGTGACTACCAAAACTTCAAGAGGAAAAAAAACCTAGAAACCCTCAATTTTACACACTTATAAAGTGTATCCTGAAGATGTGAACCTGGCTACTATTACCTATTCTCGTGTTTGCGCGCGTGCGTTGGCGTATCTTTTTGTAAGGTAAATCAGCGAAAAAGCACATAGAAAACAACATATGACCGCCATAACAAAGAACTCAGAAACCTGAAATTTTGCACCCGTACTAAATGGACTCTAGGTCTTTGCACCTAGACATTAGTATTTATCTATGTGCGTTCGTGCAGGCACATCCACTTAATGATACAAGCTAGCGAAAACTGCACAGAAAAGGAGTAATTTCGTATATTACAAATAGAAATAACGGAGAAACAGACGTAAACGTGTATGAGTGTCTGTGTATGTATGACCACCATAGCTCCAAGAGAAAAGAACCTAGGAACCTAAAATATTGAACATATACTTACGGGATCCTGAGGTTGTGCACCTGGATATTATTACTTATCTTATTTACAAATATGCACGCATGCGTGTCACATCTTTTAAATCAAGAAAGCCATTGCAAAAACCACATAAAAATGAAATGGTTCCTTGCATCACTAAAGACTAGGTGGATCCTGAGGGTGTACGTCTGGGTATTCTATTACTTATCTTATGCACGTGCGCGCGCAAATCTTTTTAACGAGGCAGGATAAATGTTTTTAGGAAATAAAAATGTTTAAAATATTTTTACTGTTCTTCCATACTAAAATAGGTTCAGAATACACACGCGTACATAATCACCCAGAAGACATCAACCTAATAACCCGAATGAAGCCGTGTACTTGAACTTAGTGTGTGTGTATATAAATACATATAGGGAAAGTTCAGCGACGAATAGAATCCCATATTTGATAAACATCTATAAGATTTTGCATGAATTCTCATATTTTTTTCTATTGTATTTCTTAAAAGCGCCACTATAATATATTGTTATATGAAATGTACTAGCTTACTATTATGTCTGAGTCTGAGTATAGATAAACTCAGATGTTCATAATCTCTACCTGATGTAGCTCAATTTGGGCTGTGCAACGAAATATCAGATGCAGTGACACTTTCATTATTTTCTTATGTAGTTCAGTCTGGAGTGACAAGGAAAATGGCAGATTTGTTAACCCTATCGCTGTTTTCTTTAGCTCAGAATGGGCTGATCAGAAAGCGACGGATATGTTGACAATGTCGCGATGTTCTTACGTAGCTCAGCACGGACTTACCAGGAAAATGGCGGATATTTGACGCTGTTTCTATATTCGAGGCAAACCAAAACTGTTATTAATCTAGTCTTTAATCGCTTTCTATGGTCTTTATTTCTAACTTAACAACTTCCTTCTTATGTCCAGTCTTGTAATTCACGTTCTAAAATTTGTTTGATCTCTGTGATTGTGCAGCTTTGATGTTTGTTTTCGATAACGGTTTTTTCCAGATTGTACTGTAGTTTAGATATCAGGCCAAACTAAAACATTCATATCAATTTTACATAGCGTGAGATAGTCCATCTACTTTTAAATATAAAATAAGAGAAATTGTTTGGTAAGGTATACATAGCGGTCAGACAAAACTAATTAAAGTACCACTGAAACAAGCGAAAAATGCAGTGAGTTTTTAAAAACGTAAGCATGATTTGACAGTCCAATTTTTCTTTCTTTTTACAAAGCAATGTTCCTGGTACAGATATGTTCTCATATCAAGTATAGATTGAGGAGAATGAAATTCATTTTACACTAATATATGACGTGTAAGTTACAAACACGGAACAAGTTTTAAGATACTTGAAATAAAACTCATGTCTGAACACAACTATATTTGAGATCAACCTAGAAAGACCCCCCCATAATGTGGATCGCGGTACTTGCCCCTTAGCCTTACCTTTTAATGTGTGTTGATCAACAGAAGCGATAATTGAGTTTAAACAACGTGTTGTTTAATGTAACTTGGTTTTCTTTAGAGGCCATTAGAAACTGTAACTTCACTACTCAGCTAATCAACAGAAGCAGGAACATAATTACTGTATACATAGAATCAATGCTAAACAGAAACTATAAATTAGTTTCCTCAAGAGATTGTTTAACAAGAATAATCAGCTAGTTTAAGTTTGGGATTGATTAACAACAAAAGTAAGCTAGTTTAAGTTAGGGATCGATTAACAACAAAAGTAAGCTAGTTTAAGTTAGGGACTGATTAACAACAAAAGTAAGCTAGTTTAAGTTAGGAATTGATTAACAACAAAAGTAAGCTAGTTTAAGTTAGGAATTGATTAACAACAAAAGTAAGCTAGTTTAAAGTTAAGGATTGATTAACAACAAAAGTAAGCTAGTTTAAGATAGGGATTGATTAGCAACAAAAGTAAGTTAGTTTAAGTTTGGGATTGATTAACAACAAAAGTAAGTTAGTTTAAGTTTGGTGTTGATTAACAACAAAATTAAGCTAGTTTAAGTTAGGGATTGATTAACAACAAAAGTAAGTTAGTTTAAATTAGGGATTGATTAAAAACAAAAGTAAGCTAGTTTAAGTTAGGGACTGATTAACAACAAAAGTAAATTAGCTTAAGTTTGGTGTTGATTAACAACAAAAGTAAGCTAGTTTAAGTTGGGGATTGATTAACAACAAAAGTAAGTTAGTTTAAGTTTGGTGTTGATTAACAAGCTAAAAAATTAAGCTAGTTTAAGTTAGGGATTGATTAACAACAAAAGTAAGCTAGTTTAAGTTGGAGATTGATTAACAACAAAAGTAAGTTAGTTTAAGTTTGGTGTTGATTAACAACAAAATTAAGCTAGTTTAAGTTAGGGATTGATTAACAACAAAAGTAAGCTAGTTTAAGTTGGGGATTGATTAACAACAAAAGTAAGTTAGTTTAAGTTTGGTGTTGATTAACAACAAAATTAAGCTAGTTTAAGTTAGGGATTGATTAACAACAAAAGTAAGCTAGTTTAAATTAGGGACTGATTAACAACAAAAGTAAATTAGCTTAAATTGGATATTGATTAACAAAAAATGTGTTTAAATTAGGGACTGTTTACTAAACAAAAGGCAACTTAATTTTACTGTGGCTGCTTAACAGAAAAGTGAGTTCATTTTAACTAGAAATGATAACTTAATTTGAGTTAAGACTGTTCATTTGAAACGGTAACTTAGTTGTAGTAATAGGTAAGAACAAAGATAAACATTTTATCATGAAAGTACATCATGCAAAAAGTTACTTCCGCCTATTCGTTCTTTCACTTAGTAAAAATATTCTCAAAAAAGTAGAAAAATAAAAAGACAAGCGTGCCTCTGATGGATTAGTAAAGTAAGTGTTACAGTTTTATATAGGAGTTTGAAGAGAAGCGTGCCTCTGATGAATTAGTAAAGTAAGTGTTACAGTTTTATATAGGAGTTTGAAGAGAAGCGTGCCTCTGATGGATTAGTAAAGTAAGAGTTACAGTTTTATATAGGAGTTTGAAAAGAAGCGTGCCTCTGATGGATTAGTAAAGTAAGAGTTACAGTTTTATATAGGAGTTTGAAGAGAAGCGTGCCTCTGATAGATTAGCAAATTAAGAGTTACAGTTTTATATAGGAGTTTGAAGAGAAGCGTGCCTCTGATGAATTAGTAAAGTAAGAGTTACAGTTTTCTATAGGAGTTTGAAGAGAAGCGTGTCTCTGATGAATTAGTAAAGTAAGAGTTACAGTTTTATATAGGAGTTTGAAGAGAAGCGTGCCTCTGATGGATTAGTAAAGTAAGAGTTACAGTTTTATATAGGAGTTTGAAGAGAAGCGTGCCTCTGATGGATTAGTAAAGTAAGAGTTACAGTTTTATATAGGAGTTTGAAGAGAAGCGTGCCTCTGATGGATTAGTAAAGTAAGAGTTACAGTTTTCTATAGGAGTTTGAAGAGAAGCGAGCCTCTGATGGATTAGTAAAGTAAGAGTTACAGTTTTATATAGGAGTTTGAAGAGAAGCGTGCCTCTGATGAATTAGTAAAGTAAGAGTTACAATTTTCTATAGGAGTTTGAAGAGAAGCGTGCCTCTGATCGATCAGTAAAGTAAGAGTTATAGTTTTATATAGGAGTTTGAAGAGAAGCGTGCCTCTGATGGATTAGCAAAGTAAGAGTTATAGTTTTATATAGGAGTTTGAAGAGAAGCGTGCCTCTGATGGATTAGTAAAGTAAGAGTTACAGTTTTATATAGGAGTTTGAAGAGAAGTGTGCCTCTGATGGATTAGCAAAGTAAGAGTTATAGTTTTATATAGGAGTTTGAAGAGAAGCGTGCCTCTGATGGATTAGTAAAGTAAGAGTTATAGTTTTATATAGGAGTTTGAAGAGAAGCGTGCCTCTGATGGATTAGTAAAGTAAGAGTTACAGTTTTATATAGGAGTTTGAAGAGAAGTGTGCCTCTGATGGATTAGCAAAGTAAGAGTTATAGTTTTATATAGGAGTTTGAAGAGAAGCGTGCCTCTGATGGATTAGTAAAGTAAGTGTTACAGTTTTATATAGGAGTTTGAAGAGAAGCGTGCCTCTGATGAATTAGTAAAGTAAGTGTTACAGTTTTATATAGGAGTTTGAAGAGAAGCGTGCCTCTGATGAATTAGTAAAGTAAGTGTTACAGTTTTGTATAGGAGTTTGAAGAGAAGCGTGCCTCTGATGGATTAATAAAGTAAGAGTTACAGTTTTATATAGGAGTTTGAAGAGAAGCGTGCCTCTGATGGATTAGTAAAGTAAGAGTTACAGTTTTATATAGGAGTTTGACGAGAAGCGTGCCTCTGATGGATTAGTAAAGTAAGAGTTACAGTTTTATATAGGAATTTGAAGAGAAGCGTGCCTCTGATGGATTAGTAAAGTAAGAGTTACAGTTTTATATAGGAATTTGAAGAGAAGTGTGCCTCTGATGGATTAGTAAAGTAAGAGTTATAGTTTTATACAGGAGTTTGAAGAGAAGCGTGCCTCTGATGGATTAGTAAAGTAAGAGTTACAGTTTTATATCGGAGTTTGAAGAGAAGTGTCCCTCTGATGGATTAGTAAAGTAAGAGTTACAGTTTTATATAGGAGTTTGAAGAGAAGTGTGCCTCTGATGGATTAGTAAAGTAAGAGATACAGTTTTATACAGGAGTTTGAAGAGAAGTGTGCCTCTGATGGATTAGTAAAGTAAGTGTTACAGTTTTATACAGGAGTTTGAAGAGAAGTGTGCCTCTGATGGATTAGTAAAGTAAGAGTTACAGTTTTATATAGGAGTTTGAAGAGAAGTGTGCCTCTGATGGATTAGTAAAGTAAGAGTTATAGTTTTATATAGGAGTTTGAAGAGAAGCGTGCCTCTGATGGATTAGTAAAGTAAGAGTTACAGTTTTATATAGGAGTTTGAAGAGTTAAGTTTACAGTTTTATAAGAGAAGCGTGCCTCTGATGGATTAGTAAAGCAAGTTACAGTTTTATATAGGAGTTTGAAGAGAAGCGTGCCTCTGATGGATTAGTAAAGTAAGAGTTACAGTTTTATATAGGAGTTTGAAGAGAAGCGTGCCTCTGATGGATTAGTAAAGTAAGAGTTACAGTTTTATATAGGAGTTTGAAGAGAAGCGTGCCTCTGATGGATTAGCAAAGTTAAGTTTTATAGTTACAGTTTTATATAGGAGTTTGAAGAGAAGCGTGCCTCTGATGAATTAGTAAAGTAAGAGTTACAGTTTTCTATAGGAATTTGAAGAGAAGCGTGCCTCTGATGGATTAGTAAAGTAAGAGTTACAGTTTTATATAGGATAGAGTTTGAAGAAGCGTGCTCTGATGGATTAGTAAAGCAAGAGTTACAGTTTATATAGGAGTTTGAAGAGAAGCGTGCCTCTGATGGATTAGTAAAGTAAGAGTTACAGTTTTATATAGGAGTTTGAAGAGAAGCGTGCCTCTGATGGATTAGTAAAGTAAGAGTTACAGTTTTATATAGGAGTTTGAAGAGAAGCGTGCCTCTGATGAATTAGTAAAGTAAGAGTTTTATATAGAGTTTGAAGAGAAGCGTGCCTCTGATCGATTAGTAAAGTAAGAGTTATAGTTTTATATAGGAGTTTGAAGAGAAGCGTGCCTCTGATGGATTAGCAAAGTAAGAGTTATAGTTTTATATAGGAGTTTGAAGAGAAGCGTGCCTCTGATGGATTAGTAAAGTAAGAGTTACAGTTTTATATAGGAGTTTGAAGAGAAGCGTGCCTCTGATGGATTAGTAAAGTAAGAGTTACAGTTTTCTATAGGAGTTTGAAGAGAAGCGTGCCTCTGATGGATTAGTAAAGTAAGAGTTACAGTTTTATATAGGAGTTTGAAGAGAAGTGTGCCTCTGATGGATTAGTAAAGTAAGAGTTATAGTTTTATATAGGAGTTTGAAGAGAAGCGTGCCTCTGATCGATTAGTAAAGTAAGAGTTAGAGTTTTGTGTAGGAGTTTGAAGTCATTGTGACAACGTTTTTATCATATACTAGATTTTGCTTCTAATTTTAATAACAACTCACTTACAACATGGAAAACATACTTCGAACTTGGTGATATATTAAAATTTGAGAAGCATCTTTCCAGTGAATTAATAAAGTACGTATGTGTTTTCTTACAGCAAAGTCACATCGGGCTATCTGCTGCGTCCACAGAAGGGAATCGAACCGCTGATCTTTACCAACACGTGTGTGTGATAACAAAATGGCATCAACGCTATAACTCAAAAAATGCAAAATTTGTAACCAGGGGACAAGTTCCCTTTAGCGAAATTCCCATTTTCGTTCTTTTTTTCGTGTTTAATATTATTACAATCTCTTTCGGACTCGAACTTTTGGTCTTTATATACAACACTCCTCCCCTCTTTGTGGCAAGTCTGAAAACTTACAACGTTAAAAATCGGATTTCGATTCTCGTCGTGATCAAACCATAGGCATTCCCTTATGTGGCTTTGTGCTTGAGAACAAACAAACTTTACCTATATTTAATGTTTTATAATGTCTGCAATCATTTGTACTTTCTAGTCTTCAGGTATCTTAAGTTTTGTTTTCTATGTGTGTTTTTTGTAATAATAAAATGAGACTCTATGAGAAATGTGTGTTTTTGTTATAACAAAGCCACATCGGGCTATCTGCTGAGTCCACCGAGAGGAATCGAACCTCTGATTATAGCGTCGTAAGTCCGTAGACTTACCGCTGTACTAGCGGAATACCTCTATGACAATGCTGATGTTAAGGTTTTCTTTGTATAGAATTCGTGTGTTATTTTATGATGAAATTGATATCATAGGCTAATACGCTACTAAGGCGTACTTCTAAGTTTATGCTTGGTATTCTAAAGTATCATAGAAACTTCAGTGCAATGTTGTTATTGCACAATCTAATAACATCCATTCAAAGGTGAACGAAAGCAAATATAAACATAAGAATCTTTAATAGATTGTTTAAGCAGAGTTTTCATAATGAAGCTTTGTACAATGGACGGCAACTGCCTGTTGTAGAGACACAAGTATAGAGAACGACGTTTCGAAAGTCTTTTACCTGAAGACGAAAGGCAGAGGACGACGTTTCGAAAGTCGCCGTCCATTCTACAAAGTTCCATCAACATAAGAATCAACGTAATAGCACGAAAACCAACTCCGTCTTTACTTTTAACAATATATCTTTGTACGCCAGACATTCTTTCACCTAATGCATTTTAAGATAAAATTGAGCAAATATGGAATCTTTAGTAGCGGATTTAAAATAAATGTTTTAGATAATGCAATTGGCTCTTTACATGTCAGACAAAGAGGTCTGACAGTGGTGAAGCTGAACGGTTTTGTTTTTGTTATTCATATGAAAGAGTTAACGTTTAAAAATTATCTGTTTTACTTTCAGTGATTTGTTACTGTTCACATATGGACAGATAAAATTACCATTTTAGCTTCTATAAATGTTCATGAGGAAACAAATATAAATATTTGTGTGTTTACTATTATTATTTTTTGTTTAAATTTTGTTCACTAGTTTTCCATAGTCACATCTTCTACATGTTTGGAAGTAAATAGAACATAAAGTGCTCTATTATACCACGTATATATCAAATAGATTTCTTTACTCCCTTTGTTTAGAATAAACTGGACTAAATGATCACATTGAAATTACACATTGGCATTAGTGGTCATTTCACTTCTTGGTTAATTTTTGAAATTTCAATCATGCATTATTTTCCATATGTACTACCCTTTTTGTTACATTTAACACATTTAACGGGCGAAATGTGAAAGGAAACCCGTAGCTGTTGCTCAGTGGACAGAGCTGTGGCTTCAGTAATAGATAAGAGACAGGTGAATATTCTGTTTTCTTTCCCCTAGATAAACAAAACAAACTCTTGCCAACTTTGTCCTTTCTACTTCGCAGATTTAGACTGTACATTATGAAACAAACGAACAAAAAAATATCCGTAACAAAAGCTAGCTTGAAAAACAGTCGTGTGTTTCGACAGTGCCTAAATGAGCAGCCGGTGGAACTGTAGACGTGCAGAAGGGAAATCTGTGCTCGTCGAGTGCTAGCAAACAATACTGTCTGTAACGAGTGAGTTCTGAACATTGATACTATCAGTGGGTTTCAAGAACCGACAGCATTTTATCTGTGGCAGATGTTTGGGATTTTATCTTTTGCGGCATCAGGAAAAAGCCGACCCCCCAACCCCTTCACGATCTTACCGTTCAACGCCATGATGACCAAGATAAGATGTCACGTGTTCTGGGCACATTTTGTCTACTACACTGGTAAGGCCCAAGTGGAGGCATATCGACTGCTGATGTAAAGTAACTCGTGTTTTTTCTCACAGTAGTTTTCACAAATGAAAAATAATAAAACACAGAGAGGTCGTGTCAGAGAAACACTAAAATATTTGTATTATTGAAAAGTTCAGTTTCCAATGAAAGATTGACTTATACAACGTCGCAAGGTCTTTATTTCAAGGCTTAAGATATAAAAATACATATAATAAATCAGATGGTTCTATGTGTATTTTGTCCAACACTCTATTTAAAAACCAGGCCCGGCATGGCCAAGTGTGTTAAGGCGTGCGACTCGTAATCCGAGGGTCGTGGGTTCGCATCCTCGTCGCGCCAAACATGCTCGCCCTCCCAGCCGTGGGGGCGTTATAATGTGACAGTCAATCCCACTATTCGTTGGTAAAAGAGTAGCCCAAGAGTTGGCGTTGGGTGGTGATGACTAGCTGCCTTTCCTCTAGTCTTACACTGCTAAATTAGGGACGGCTAGCACAGATAGCCCTCGAGTAGCTTTGCGCGAAATTCAAAAAGAAACAACTATTTAAAAACTAAAGATAGCGTGTGTAACGCATGATATCTTAGAGAATGTTTTATTATGATTAAACTAAGTACCTCTTAAATTAAGAATATTCGGGATAAGTTAAAACCGGTATCGAGACATTTGCAGCATGGCATGGCTTGGTGATGTGAGAGCTCGACTCACAGTCTGCGGTAGCTGGTTCAAATTCTATCGCTGGAAATGCTCGCTCTTTCAGCCGTGAGGGTGCTATAATATTACGACTAAACTCTCACTATTTGTTGGAAAAAAAACACCAAAAACAACATGTTTTAGTGGTAATGCTGACTGATTGCCTTCCCTTTAGTCTCGGCCCGGCATGGCCAGGTGGGTTAAGGCGTTCGATTCGTAATCCGAGAGTCGCGGGTTCGAATCCCTGTCGTACCAAACATGCTCGCCCTTTCAGCCGTGGGGGCGTTATAATGTGACAGTCAATCCCATTGTTTGTTGGTAAAAGAGTAGCCCAAGAATTGACTGTGGGTGGTTCATCACCATTCTACTAGTCTTACACTGCTAAATTAGGGACGGCTAATGCAGATAGCCCTCGTGTAACTTCGCGCAAAATTCAAAAACAAACAAACAAACCCTTCAGTCTATCTCTTCAAAGTTAGAGACAGCAAGAGCAAATAGCCCTCTCGTAGCCTGGCGCGAAATTCGACAAATAAACCAATCGTTGTGATGACGCAACATATATGTTTTATACGAGTGATGTTATAGGTGTAAGGATGTTGTATACAAGAACGAAACTATACTTTTAACATATCTTTATAACTTGTAGAAAGAGCTTTAATGCGTACATGTTTTCATGTCCAAAAGTCTGATGTAACTGCTTATAAACAAACACAACAAGAGCCTTCACCGCTCAATAGTGAAATCGACATTTTTTACCTCTTTTCCTTTTTCCTCCTGGTGGCACAGCAGCATGTCTTCGGACTTCTAACGCAAGAAAATTGGTTTCGATACCCGTGATGGGCAGAGCACAGACACCCTTTTGTGTAGCTTTGTGTTTTACAACAAACAAACAAACAAGCTATCTTCTTTACTCATATGACGCTTTGTCTACTCTATTTATATTTATAAAACTTGTGTCAAACTTTAAAGGTCCTGGACTACTGTTCACTACAATGTTGTTAGTGATCAGGTGTTCGAAACTTAGAAACCAACCATATTTACCTAGTATTAGTTGGTTGCAGAACCTCGTATTGTAGTTCACCAAAAAAGCTAAATATATTTGGAATGGCAAACGTATTAGGGATAAATCAGTTACTGAAAATTTTCTTATCTAACTCTGAGTAAAATGGAAATGGTATCCTAAAACGTTAAGGTAAACACATTAAGTCTGGGCACTTTATCTAAACCTAATCGCAGCTTTGTTTTGAATATCGCCCGAAGCTATTTGAGGGATATCTGCGTGAGTCGTCCCTAATTTTCTAGTGAGGAAAAGCATCTCGCTAACACTTTACCGCCATCTCTTGGCCTACTTTTTTATCAAGGAATATGTGATTGAGTGTAACGTTATGATGCCCCACGTTTAAAACACAGAGCACGTTTGGTGAGACGGGGAGCTGAACTTGTGACCCGCAGATTGTGATTCGATCGCTCTTACTACATGGCCATGTCAGGCCAACAGAAAGAATGAGAGTCCGAATATGGCCTGGTTGTCATCATATCGACCTGGGGATTCAATGGCCTACCTAGGTTTCGAGACATGATGCAACCAGTTATTTTTTAACTCCAAAGAATCCAAAGGGCCAAGGGTTGAGCATGCTCTGCACTATGGAACACACCGAACTTTTAGCTATGAACGCGTTTATAAGAGTAACACTTAGCCCCAATATACGGTTACGAGTAGCCGCTTCAAATGAAGGGTGTCGCTAATGGGCTATCATATCTCTAGTCCAAAGCTCAAAATTGTGGAAAGCTTTACCTAATTATAGGTGTTTTTTACCTGGTTGTTTATGCAAAAGGTGTTTTGAGGAACAAGCAGACGAGCTGAAATTGAGAAAATCATAAAATGTTCGTTTATTGAAACTAATTTGAAAAGCGTACAGCTCGTAAAAAAGTATCGTATCTAAGTTTATTGTAATATAATCTTTAAAAACATAAATGTACATCTCAATAAACGACTTTTCCCGCCAGTTTTTAAGATTATTATTTCATTATGCGAATCTAATTGTTCGACAAATTTTAAAACACAGTATTCACTTGAGGAGTTTATCTACCTCTAGCTTCTATCTTCAAATGATTTCTTTTGAGTGAAGTTCACGGGTAAACTTCATCTACAACATTTTGTGTTCGAACTCGAGAAGTGAAAGAAAACGATAGATTTCTTTTTGTAAATTCACAACAAAAAACACGACTCTTCATGTAGATATTAGGCTAATCTCACGATTTTGGAAGAACCAGTCGAACCACTATATCAATGGTTACGTAACGCATTAAATGTGTCATTCCCAGACCAGCTTTTCTGAACAAAAAAATGGGTTCTTAGTACGTGCACTTTATAGTTGGACCATCTTCAAATGACTTTCGAACGGTAATTTTTAGAGAAACACCAACAACCGATTTTCATTCCTTTATAAATGTTTCTTCTTGCTGCCAATTATATTTTCAAACCTGTTACATTTAGCAGTAGTAATTATATAAGCTATTTAAATAAACCGTCATGATCTCATACGAAAGTAAAGTTCAGAACAGTAACAATTATATAAGCTACTTAAATAAGCTACTCCTAAACTAAAGCAGAACAGTAATAATTATATAAGCTACTTAGACAAAGCGTCATCTCCTACGAAACTAAAGCTCAGAACAGTAATAATTATATAAGCTACTTAAATAAAGCGTCATGATCTCCTACGAAACTAAAGCTCAGAACAGTAATAATTATATGAGCTACTTAAATAAACCGTCATGATCTCCTACGAAACTAAAGCTCAGAACTCTTTGTGCTGTGCCAGCAACTTTTTTTATCAACTGATATATTTAATTGTCATATCTCTACGGCTTATTTAAAGACGTCGTTACGATCTTCTTAAACATTGTCTAGATTTATTATTGCAAAAAAATGTAAGAAGGACCGATAGATACGTGCAACCGATCTCAATTGACGTAAATTATTTACCAATGACATGCAATGTGTTGTTGTTTTTTTCCTCTCGATTCGCTCAAACTGTTTTGAGTTTAAAATATTTATTGGTTACTGATAATTCGTAAATAAGATTACCGTATATGTTAACATACCCACATTTATTGTGAGATCTTTTGTCTTCAGGAATGTAGTAACTTGTCAGGTATATTTTCTGATAATGCTTTTCTTATCAATATAAAACAAGTTATGTTGTTCTTGTTTCCTTTGATAGCTTTTTAGTAAGTTGGAATGAACAATCATCTACTTACATTGTTTAAACAATAATATTCGAGGTCAGAAATTTGATGAACCAGAATATAAATATTGTTGTCGTTTTCTTAGCGCGGAGTTATACAATTGGCTACCTGCACTTCGGGAATAGAACGTTAGATTTTAGCATTGTACTTTCGTAATGCTACAAAAATATCTGAACATTTTGAGTGTAATAAATTATTTAGTGCTATGTGATGCGACAATCAACCACATAGGTGTTTGAAAACTAAACTTTCAGGTTAAAAATATTATTTCTCGTTGTCCAGGTAGATATTGTTTTCTTCTAGTCTAGCATTACAGTAAATATACAAATAACTGACTTGAACATTTCTTATAATAATGTAGAAGTTATATGTCACTGTTTTTGAAATGAAAGACGTCTCATATTTTCATAAGATTGAATCAATAATACTGGTAAGAGAAAAATACCGATCTACTCAATATATGTAAAAATATATGTTCTGCCCTCTAACGGCATAAATGTTAAATATAAATTCAAGATTTCAGGTAAACAAAAAGAAGAAAAAAGGTCAATTCATTTAAATCACTTGTGTTCTCATGTTTCATGCATTCGTTTCATAAGTTTGAATGACTTTCAGTTATTTTTGACTTGTTTTAAAGTGCGGGTTTCTTCAGGATAGAAAAAAACAACAAAAACAAAACAGCACATGAGATTAAAAGACAATTTTCTGGAGTGTTTGTTACACCTGTTTACTAGCGTCTGGTTTTAGTTTCCTGTTCAGCTTTCTTTTTTAAATAAAAAGGATATTACGCCGTTGTTTACGTGTTTTAGTTTCGTATTTGCATTTTGTATTTATGGCAAAACTGCTAAGAATATCTGCCATCGCCCCATAGTTTGAGGAAAGGCATGCCAGTTATGCGTACCTTCTACTATCTATGTTAAAAGTATTCATTATAATTCCTACAGTGCATTCACAGCACAAAGCACTGAAAATGTTGTGTGGTATAGAACGGATTGAAACCGAACTCATCAGCTTCGAAATCTAGAGCGCCATCACGTGGTCATCCCATGCCCTATTTAGTGTCAATGATATTTTAATTCATCTTATCAAGCGCTACGACGATTCATCGCTTTACATGTCGTAGATTTGGTTTGGTTTGAATTTCGTGCAAAGCTACACTAGCTACACTAGCTGTCCATGACTCAGGGCCCGGTATGGTCAGGTGGTTAAGACACTCGAATCGTAATCTGAGGGTCACGGATTCGAATCTCCATCACACTAAACATGCTCAACCTTTCACCCGTAGGATTATTATAATATGACGGTAAATCCCACAATTCATTGGTAAAAGAGTAACCCAAGAGTTGGCGGTGGGTGGTGATGACTAGTTGCTTTCCCTCTAGTCTTACACTACTAAATTAGGGACGGCTAGCACATATAGCCCTCGAGTAGCTTTGCGCGAAATTCAAAAGAAACCAAACCTTGTTCACCTTGACACGAATATCCAAAACAAACCAGCAGCTAGTCAATATATTTAGAGTAGAAATACTTCGATTTTTTTGTTTTTGTTTTATGTAATTATTTGTATAGATTAATAGTGTATTTTTTCACTACTCAAATCTGGTAGAAGGTTACAAATACGACCCGGCACGGCTAAGTGGTTAAGGCACTCGGCTCGTAATCCGAAAGTCATAGGTTCAAATCCCCGTCACACCAAACATGCTCGCTCTTTTACTGTGGGGGTGTTATAATGTGACAATAAATCCCATTATTCGTTGGTAAAAGGGTAACCCAAGAGTTGGCGGTGGTGGTGATGACTAGCTGCCTTCCCTCTAGTCTTACAGTGTTGAATTAAGGACGGCTAGCGCAGATAGCCCTCGTGTAGCTTTGCACGTAATTCACAAAGAAACAAACAAACAAACAAGTTATCGGCGCTAGCAGTCCTCCCTAACATTACCCTCTAACACCTCTTTGACATCGAAAAGCGGGAGTGACTGTTACATTATAGCACCTCTCGGACGGAAAAGACGGAAATATTCTGCCATGGGTTTTCATGCCATGACCAACAGATGGCGGGTTGATCGACCTAACCAACCATCAGTCTATGCCATGTTCTTACATGACTCTATATAATTGCTTTTTACCAAAACATTAATGATGCGATGGAAATGCCCACCTTCTGAGAATAAAAACGGTTTATTATATACATATACTTGTACCGACGTTTAGAAATCTAAAAATTTGGAGAGTACTATCGTCTTTGTTTGTTTTGAATTTCGCGCAAAGCTACACGAAAGCTATCTGCGCTAGCCGTCCTTAATTTAGTAGTGTTAGACTAGAGGAAATACAGCTAGTCACCATTGCTAACTCTTGGATTACTCGTTCACCAACGAATAATGGAATTGACCGTAATATTGTAACGCTCCCACGGCTGAAAGGGTGAGCATGTTTGGTGTGACGGTGATTCAAACCCGTAATCCTCAGATTACGAGTGGAGCGCTCGAACAACCTGGCGGAACATCTTGGTTAACTTAAGTCTTCATGAAACTTTGAAGAAATTAAATGTGAGATTATTTTCTTTAAGTATTGTTAAGTGTAATTTACTAATAGCACATGACATTCTATATGTTGAAGCTGGTGTGAGCCCTCAAGTGGTATGAGAGTTTGTTTGTTTGTTTTTGAATTTCGCGCAAAGCTACTCGAGGGCTATCTGTGCTAGCCGTCCCTAATTTAGCAGTGTAAGACTAGAGGGAAGGCGGCTAGTCATCACCACCCACCGCCAACTCTTGGGCTACTCTTTTACCAACGAATAGTGGGTTTGGCCGTCACATTATAACGCCCCCACGGCTGGGAGGCGAGCATTTTTGGTGCGACCGTGATTCGAACCCGCGAATTACGAGTCGAATGTCTTAACACGCTTGGCCATGCCGGGCTTGGTATAAGAGAATTCTTATCAACTGAAAATTATTCTACGTTGAGTCTGATAACGGGTCTAAAGAAGATTTTAATGTTTTAGCTTTAAAAATTTCTACGAAAGCCGCGCAAAGAGATAACTGCGCAAATCCTAACATAGTTCTGCACTAATAGACTAGCATCTAGTCGACAATATCCATTACCAACTCTCGGGGAAATCTCGTCCGACCAAAGGGTATAATTTCACCGGCAGTCTTATAGCGTATATTTGCTGACATCGAATCCCGAACCATGAACTTTAAGATTTATAATCCCGGCACACTAATCACTATGCATTGGCCAGTCTAAGAAAAGAGAAGTTCTACGTTTTATCCACTGTATACCTAAATTTAAGCCTAAATCTAATTGTTTAATTCAGATCAAATGATTACGATAATTCTGTATTTAATGTCAAACAGTCTGTGAATGCAATAGCAGTAGGACTGATTAGGCTTAACTATAACACAAATATAAACAATTTAATGTGAGAACTAGTATGAATCACTTTCGGTGTTTGTAAAATGAAAATGCATCAGTTTGTGTGTTTGAGTTTTTCCTATAGCAAAGCCACCTGAGGCTATCAACGGAGCCCACCGAGGTGAATCGAACCCCTGATTTTAGCCTTGTAAATCCATAGACTTCCCGCTATACTGGCGGGGGGACAAATGCATTAGTATAGATTGTAAAGTGCTGTTTTTGAACGTTAGGTAACTTTTTATTTAATTTCAGAAGTTCTGTGAACGCAGTAGTAGTAAACCTGATTAGGCTTAGCTAACACAACTGTTAACAATTAGAATGCTAGTGTGAATCAGTTTTGGTGTTTGTGAAACGAAAATGTATTATCATAGTCTGTATAGTGCTGTTTTGGCACGTTAGGTTACAGCAAATGTTTCGGTTAACATTGTGTGTGATCGAGTAATAAGAAGAAAACTATACTTTATCGTTTGCACTGAAAGCTCTCAAAGTTTAAAGACGTATAGTATTAAATTACTAATACATACATTAAAAACATGTTTTTAAATGAAACTTACAAGAAGCTATTAAAATATGTAGTGATACATGTACCTATCAGGTTTACCATTCTCTGATAAAATGATATTCTTTAGCGAACTAAAACCTTTGTACCTTCTGGGAAATTTAATTAGTAATTGTGAAAACGACCAACAGATAGAGCCACTTTCCTATTTTCCGGAACTGTTGATTATGAAGCAGTGATTACAATTGTATCTAATAGTGAGATAAATAGCCTAACAAATACCTTACTTGAACGATAAAAAGGCTTTATATTTATTTAAGATAGATAAACCGTTTATTAATTTCTATGTAACCTCATAACCGTTATGATATGAATGCCGCGCAAAGCTACATGAGGACTATTTATGACAGCCGTCCCTAATTTTGGAGCGAAAGACTAGAAGGAAGGGAGATACCCACCCACAGCCAACGCTTTGGCCACTCTTTTACCAATGAATAATGCGATTGTCCGAAATATTATAATACCTCCACGTGCTGAAAGGGTGAGCATGTTTGATGGGTTTGGTTTCTTTTGGTTTGAATTTCACGTAAATCAACACGAGTGGTGATTTTAATATATTTTATATGGTTATAAGGGGACCAAGTAAAAATTTTATCTTATGACTCAGTAGTCATTAAAAGAAAAGTGCAATTAATGGAAATAATTTAATAATTTACATTAATATATAGAAAAATATATGTTCTGCCCTCTAACGGCATAAATGTTAAATACAAATTCAAATATTTATGTACTTATTATCTCGACTACAAAGAAAGATTTCAAGTAAACAAAAAAAGAAAAAAGGTCAATTCATTTAAATCACTTGTGTTCTCATGTTTCATGCATTCGTTTCATAAGTTTGAATGACTTTCAGTTATTTTTGACTTGTTTTAAAGTGCGCGTTTCTTCGGGATAGAAAAAAACAACAAAAACAAAACAGCACATGAAATTAGAAGACAATTTTCTAGAGTGTTTGTTACACCTGTTTAGTAGCGTCTGGATTTTTTGGTGTAGTTAAAAAACTATGACTGTGGTCTGATGCTTTCATAACATGTAGATTTTCTCTTAGGCCCAGCATGGACAAGTGGATAAGGCGCTCGTCTCGTAATCCAAAAGTCACAGGGTCAAATCCCCGTCACACCAATCATGCTCGCTGTTTCACTGTGGGGGCGTTATAATGTGACGGTCAATCCCAGTATTCGTTGGTATAAAAGTAGCCCAAGATTTGACAGTTGGTGGTGATGACTAGCTGCCTTCCCTCTACTCTTACACTGCTAAATTAGGGATGGCTACCATAGATAGCCCTCGAGTAGCTTTGCACGAAATTCAAACCAAACTAAAAACGGGGGCAGTGAATTAAAAGTTAGAGTACCGAGGATTTATAGTGAAGACACGGGTATTCTTATTTAAGGATGTAAAGATATGGCCAGAATAATGAAACTTTGTAGAATGGACGTTTCCAAAGTCTTCTGATTCACGTCTTCAGGTCAGTATGTGTGTAGGTGTTGTCGGTCTTTTATAATGTCCTGGTGGATTGTGGAGAGCGTGTTGTGATTGATTGAATTATTACTGTTTCTGATTGGAGAAGAAATTTCTTGTAAATTTAACAAAAGGTAGCCACAGGTTACTCATATCTAATCCGGAATCTGTTTAGTGAAGGTTTAAGTAGTGTTAATATAAAATGATTATTTAATTTTTCTTGTCTTCCAAAATTTGTCTGTGTCGATGATTCTAGTTTCCTCGCAGTTTATTCTGTGTCCAGTTGACGTCATGTGCTCTGCAATGGCTGAATTTCATGAGTCTTCTGTTATCTTTATGTTCTTTTATTCTTGTCACTAGTTTTCTTCCAGTTTCTTTAACTATGTATCGTTGCATGAACACGGAATTTCATATATGACATTTTTCAAATACTCTTTGGTAGGTCACTGTTTGTTTTTCACCAGAATGGACCTTAAGGTATTGTAGGATTTTCACCAGACTTCTATTTTGAATTTCTTGGCTACACGTTTGAGTTTTTCACTGAAATGTTGTAGGTGTGGTAGGTAAATGGTGGTGACTTTCTGATCTTTTCTTTCTGTCGTGGTCTTTTTGAGGGAGTTTTTGATGAAGGAAGAGGTGCAGCCATTCTGTTTAAAACTCTGATCTTTTCACGTTCTGTTTCGATTGATGTCTAATCACAAATGTTTACTGATCTCTTGTTTAGGCATTGTATTATACCACGTTTTATCCAGGTTGAATGATAGGATTAGAAGTGCAGGTATCTGTCCATGTGGGTGAGTTTTATGTATACAGTTGTGGTTATTTGTCTTGCTTGTTTACTGATGAGTATGCCAAGAAACGATAGACTGTTTTGTTCCTCTATTTCCATAGTGAATTGGATTCAAAGAATATATCCAGAATAATTCGAACTTTTTTGAATGACCAACTAGCAGTAAAACACCTTTGGCATCGTGAAAAACAACAACAATCTGATGCTATAATCTTCACAGTAGAGGATCGTGACTTGTGAGGGTGGGTGAACTTTGATGTTTCCATTGCAAACTTTGCATTTTTGTCTTTTAGTCGAAGTGGTGGACACACGTTTCATTCATAGTTACGAGTTCATTGAAACCTTTGGAGTTAGCACTCGTTTTCAACAACTCTGGTCCGTTTCTGATCAGATGACAATAGTCTTGGAATCCATCTGGTGCTAACTTTACTCGTGTCTAAACTGCCACTGATATTGCTAGAGCATGTTTAACGATCCCCACTTCCTCTGCTAACGTTTAACGATCCCACTTCCTCTGCTAACGTTTAACGTTCCCCACTTCCTCTGCTAACGTTTAACGATCCCCACTCCCTCTGATAACTTTTTAACAGTACTTCTTCTATTATATATAAACAAATCATGAACTTTATCATCTAGTTCTTTTGTGGTAGATATCGAGAGTGGTCTTAACCTCAGGCCATCTTCACACGATTGTTTACAACGCTGAAATTCAGCACATCACTTTCTTTTAAAACTATTAAATGTGTCATCTCCTGGTGTTGTTTCCCTGTCCTGGTGTATTTATTTTGGTGTCATTTTCGTTTTAACAAAATATTTGGTCACGACACAAAGTTCGACCTTCCTCAGGACATCTAACACTGCTCATTTCTTTCCTTCAAAAATTCACAACACACGCACAACAGGCTCGTTAGTTACGTGTTACGTGTTGTTTGTTCTTAAGAAAGTTCAAACTTAATATTTCTCAGAAAAAAAATCATATATTCCATTTTTTTTTAAAGATCGAGCCACCAACTTTTCGAAGAATCCTCCTATAGTGGCCATCCTTTGTGCCCAATTTTGATATAAGTAAACATTTTTCGTTGAATTTCTTACAAAGCTGGTCGAGGGCTACCTGCATGCAGTCTCTAATAATGAAATGAAATATTAGGGAAACGGTCAACACTACCTACCGTCATCTCTTTACCATCGCATTATGGGATGGACTGTCACATTATAAAGTAAATCGAGCTCCATAATAACCAGGCGTTGTTAGGCCCATGAGTAAAGTACTTCGTTTCCCACAATTTATAGTGAATTAAAAAAAAAGCAAATCATTAAAGTCGCTTTCTTAAAGTTCCAGTTGTTAAATATTGCTGAATTTTAACGCTCTGCAAGAACGACTAAAGAAAACGAAGTCTAAATATAAGTCGTTGATGTTGTTGTTGTTTAAGCACAAGGCTGCACAATGGGCTATCTGTGCTCTGCCCACCACGGGTATCGAAACCAGGGTTTTAGCGTTGTAAGTCTGCAGACATACCGCTGAGCCACTAAGGGGCGTAGTTTGTTTAGGTTTTCTTCGTTCCAGTTCCGTTCCTTCATCTAAGAAACTTTATTTTTAATAACAGAACTGTTGTTCTGTGTAACTCTGTAGAAAAGACTATTTTGACCCTCGTGTAATCTCAGGGCTAAAGTGAGTCTAGAGATATCATCCGGTTTCACCAGAATTCAATAATGAACGCGAATTTTGTGAAAGTAGAATGCATACATCAACCTTATGATGAATACTGTATCTAGAGAATGGTAGGACCCGGCATGACTCGCAATCTGAGGGTCGCGGGTTCGAATCCCTGTCACACCATACATGCTCGCCCTTTCAACCGTGGGAGCGTTATAATGTGACGGTCTGTCACACTATTCGTTGGTAAAAGAGTAGCCCAAGAGATAGCGGTGGGTGGTGATGACTAGCTACCTTCCCTCTAGTCTTACACTGTTAAAGTAGGGACAGCTAGCGCAGATAGCTCTCGTGTAGCTTTGCGCGAAATTCCAAAACAAACAAAGAAACAAAAATAATTGTAGAAGCACTGACATTCACAATTAAGAAGCACTGTATTTGTTTTTTTTACTCCAGTTATTTGGTGAAAATAATTAAAAACTTAATGAGAACCACATTGTATCTAACATTAAAATAAACTAGTCAAGGTGAAAAAATTTACCTTGATCGAGTTTATTAGTTTTTATTCTAACTCATGATTATAGAATAATATAAGATTTTTGTTGCATTTTCTTGGATTCGTCCGAATGAAGAAGAGATAACTCTGATTTATTGATGCTCGTAATACGAATGGAAAATTCGTCCTAAGGAGGTCGACGTCATGTCTTTTTCTAACGCTAGATGGCAACACAATATTTCACGCTATCAGTTTTTTATTCTAATTCATGATTATAGAATAATATAAGATTTTTGTAGCATTTTCTTGGATTCGTCCGAACGAAGAACAGATAACTCTGATTTATTGATGCTCGAAAAAAGAATGGAAAATTCGTCCTAAGGAGGTCGACGTCATGTCTTTTTCTAACGCTAGATGGCAACACAATATTTCATGCTATTAGTTTTTATTCTAATTCATGATTATAGAAGAATATAAGATTTTTGTAGCATTTTCTTGGATTCGTCCGAACGAAGAACAGATAACTCTGATTTATTGATACTCAAAAAATGAATGGAAAATTCGTCCTAAGGAGGTCGACGTCATGTCTTTTTCTAACGCTAGATGGCAACACAATATTTCATGCAACAAACTCACTTCATGTCAACATGATTAAAATTTATATACGTTCTTAGCAGACAGAAAAAAAAAGAGTTAATTTTAAAGGATGTTGGAATACAAAATGTTTCATAGAGCAAATAGATTTATCTCGTCTTAGTTATGATCAAATTCAAATCTTAAACTATTAACAGTACGGAGTTCGTAAAGGTAACGTTTGTTTAGAATGAAGCACAAGGATATACAATGGGCGATATGTGCTCTGACCACCAGCTATCAAAAACCGGTTTCTAGCGGTGTGAGTCTATAGAAATACCGTTGTCCCACAGTAGAGGTACTGATCATTTCTGTTGTTAAAGTGACAATATTTTAGTAAAATAATTCGGTCACATTCTTGAATGACATTCAATAGAAACAAACAAACAAAACTCTCTGAATATAATTGTTTCACATACTAGTAGTGAAACGTGAACGACATTATTAATAAAACACATGCTTCTAGGTGAATGAATGGATAACGTCACTAAATACAATTACGTTTCTTAGTGAGCGCGTGAATAAGGTCGCTAACCGAAGATAAGATTGTACATAATTAGAGGTTCTAACTTATCGAACTTTCTCCCAACAAAATACGCGGTTGTGTTCCCAGTGGTGAACCAAAGAAAACAAAAGCAACTTATTTTAGTAACCTTTATTTGTATGTAATTCTGTTAACGTAAAATAGTCTTGAATAGTACGGTTTTCATGAAGACACTTTGTAGAAAAGTAATACAAAAAGATTAGTTCCAGCTACTTAAATAATGAAATGAGCATATTGTCGATTTTATTTTTAAAAAATACTTAGATGTTTTTGATACCATCTTATAAATTAAAAATAAAACCTTTGACAGAAAATATTCAGGTGACGTAATTAAGGCACAGTTTATAATGTAAGGCTTTATAATTATTGTGACGTTAGGCTTAAAACGTAAAATGGCGTTCAGTTTGATTTAAAAGGTGATACGAACACAAACTGAGGCTCATAACAATGAATTATTTCTCCTTAAACAGCATGGTTACGTTTCAATTCTATTACTACTAGGGTTTTCAATATATTTACGATGACTTAATAACTAACAATAATATATTCTTATGGTTACATCTCTGCATGGTTTAGTTCATGTGGTTTTAATATCTGTATGATTTGGTACATACGGTATTACCATCTGCATGATTTGATATATACGGTATTAATATTTACATAATTTGGTACGTATGGTAATAATATCTGCATGATTTGGTATATACGGTATTAATATTTGCATGATTTGATATATACGGTATTAATATTTGCATGATTTGATATATACGGTATTACTATCTGCATGATTTGGTACATACGGTATCAACATTTGCTCTCTACTTTATCACAGTCACTGACTGTATAAATGCAAAGCTATATTATAACACTCGAACTGTAATAAACTATACGGATAATTCTCACTGTCATGACAGTCATGAAACTCCACATTATGATCCGTCGGAATCTGGTCTACGACTATCCGTCACTCATACCGGATATAGAAATTGTATTCTGGTTTTTTTCCCCTTTTTTCTTCTGCCATATACAAAATGTACCAACGGTCCAAGGTTCGACACGATGATTTAGTATTGTGTCAAAAAAAAAAAAGTTATCCAACCACGTATCGTTTTCTCACCCGTATCTGTGTGCCTGAGAACTGTGGTTGGTTTTTGGTATATCGCTGAACGGACGGTAAATGTTATACTAGTCGAACATCAACGGATGTTTGTCACTTACAGGTGTAGATCTCGACATCAGTCACACATGTTTTGCAAGTCACGTAGCAACACCAGTGGAATTTACAGTTACACCTTTCACTATGTCTTATCAGCTGCGTGTTGTACCCTCGACCGCAGCACAACAGGTCACAACCGTCAGAACTTGTAGAAGTTTTGTTACACTGACGTCCGTTAGTACCAAGAACGCCCTTTGAAAGGTCAGGAACACAAAAATTTGGAGACCTCCGAATATGTACGAGCTCTTGTTTCCTGATTTTATGTCTCCGTTTGTCCCGACGTCGTAACCTTCTTCTGCCTTTCCTAACCCTAACGGATTCTTCGTACTTTTCCTTGAGACGAGATCCTACTTCATAAAACGATGGCAGTTTCTCCCAACATGTCTTTAGCTGACAGGAGCCGGAAACACCATGGCAACGGCACTTTCTCTGCATGTGCTTGGACACCGCCTAACGGGAGAAACATTTATGAAAACATAAGACACCGATTTACTATATCAAATTGTCATAACTGCTACTTCACGTTTGCCTAAGACATTGCAGAGATATTTCTATATTTGCTTTACTCAGAAACGTAAGTTTACGTAAGTAAACGAGTTAAGAACTTAGACAATCAATATATGTAAACAATAAACGCGTTAAACAACTTACGAAATAAACGTTTGTGAACAGTAAATGGGTCAAACAGCTTACACAATAAACGTACGTCAACAGTGAACACGCCAAACAACTTTTACGAGAAACGTATGTAAACAATAAACAGGTTAAACAACCTAAAACTAAATCCTGTAACATACGTCATGTTGTAATGAGAGGAGACATTCTTATTGTTTCGAGACCTACTTTTCAAAAGTGATTGGATGAGCTTAGTTCTGCTTTGAAAGAAATTTGTTAAGCAAGAATAGGTTTGCTAGTTTTTTTTAATTTCACGTAAAGCTACACGAGGGCTACCTACGCTAACCGTTTCTAATTTAGCAGTGTAAGACTAGAAGGAAGGCAGCTAGTCATCACCACCCACCGCCAACTCTTGGGCTACTCTTTTTATCAACGAATAGTGGGATTGACCGTCGCTTATACGAGGGCTGTTCAAAAATACGCGGACTGTTTGAATTGCGCGGCTTCAGTTGGTTCCAGGGGAATCCGCTTGGTATCACTAGGTTCGCACAGATTAGCTGATTACGACGCCATTTCCCGATTGCAGATATTTTCATTTATGTATTAGCTACGCGGTTTTAAGTGAAGTGCAATTTTTTCGTTTGGCGGATTTCAGAATGAATGACCCAAATGAGCAACGACTTGCTGTGAAATTTTGTGTTAAACTGTGAAAATCTGCGACTGAAACTTTTGCTATGCTTAACACGGCTTACGGTGATGTTGCTATGAATCGTACGGCATGTTTCAAGTGGCATGAACGTTTTAAGGATGGTGGACAGTCCATTGAAGATGATGAGCGTCCTGGACGTCTTTCCACGTCAACTGACGACCCACACGTCGACAAAATCAACACCCTGGTGCGGGCAAATCGACGTCTGACTGTCAGGGAGCTTGCTGAAGAGTGTGGGATTTCAGTTGGATCTTGTTACGAAATTTTGACCGAAAAATTGAAGATGCACCGCGTTGCTGCGAAATTCAGCACTCAGAACTCGTGAGTTTTTGTCCAAACACTCGATCACTGTTCTTCCCCCCCCCCTACTCACCTGACCTTGCTCCTTGCGATTTTTTCTTGTTCCCCAAACTCAAAAGACCCTTGAAAGGAAGAAGATTTGAGATGATTCCCGAGATTAAGGCAAATGCGACGAAGGTGCTGGAGGACATTACAAAAGAAGCGTACCAGGACTGTTTCAACAAGTGGAAACACCGTTGGGATAAGTGTGTGCGTTGGGGAGGAGAGTACTTTGAAGGCGTCCCAGACCTGTAACTTCTAAATAAAGTACATTTTGTTTTATGACGTCAGTCCGCGTATTTTTTTAACAGACCTCGTATAACGCTCCTTTGCCTGAAAGAGCGAACATGTTTGGTGTTACGAGGATTCGAACCCACAACCCTCAGATTACTAGTCAAAAGCCCCTAACTACGTGGCCACGTCGGTCCGACAAGAGAAGAACTGAAAGGACTATGATAAAAGAAATACACATGAATATCACGGCTCGATGGGTTGGGTTATGAAATTTACTTAGAGAGTTAAAAAACTTGTTACTGACAGTTACATTTATCACAATCAAACCAAGATGAAGTTTTGTGGTTTTTAGATTACAAACAGTTCTTCAATCAAAGCTACTGTAATAAAAACAGGTACGTCTTTTATATATTTTAACTCTCAAAGATATAGAGGTTTTACACACACACTGTCATCAGCTCTTCTAAGTAAACTGGGGTTAGTCATACATATTAGCTCTTACAGCTGCAAATATTAACCCACAAAGTTATAGTTTTCACACACACAGCCTTCAGCTGTTGTGATTGAAGTACAGTCAGTTGTGCATACAGTTCTTACAGCAGTTTACATTTCATTCTGGTCCTTTATTGGATCACAATACGCCCCGAACTGCTACTCTAACTGTAAAACCTTTCCAGGATAGTACAGACCCTAACCTTTTCAGTTTCCAGTTGCCTTCGACATGCGCATTTTCGATAAGATTGATTCATTTAGAACTTTGATCTTCACAGGCCACACAGATTTTAATTCCGACGTGCATATACCGAATACTATAACATTCAATTGAACAGAGTAATGTTGTAATAGTGAAGCTTCAAGATAAAATTCACGCTATTCTACTGAAGTATTTTACCTTAGGCCTAAGTACCATGTTCTTTTTTTAAAATTAAGAAACTATAATTCCATACCTATTTTCGAAAATTAGTAGTTAAATGATATATATATACATACATAAATATATATTTGGTTCTCAAAGTGTATAAATTTATATTTGATGGTTTTGTATATACAAGAACCATCCCTTTTTGAATATCAGTTTTGTGGTTGATTTTATATGTTTAATTTAAGGTAAGGTAACATCTTATCTGAGACGTCGCTAGGCACAAACATAGGGGCCCAGAATTATCAGTTGGTGTCTTGAAAGATCAGAATAGAAAACCAAGATCGACATCACACTGAAACGTCAAAAATTCCAGCACCTATTGGCCTGTGCCACGAATCTTTCAAGCACCTAATGCCTCATATTTTTTATAAAATCAACAACAAAAAAAAACAAACTTAAAAGTGTCCTCTAGCTATTTTGTTCTCACAAACAAACAATTTTCCTCTGATAGGTTTGAAAGGCCTAAATTTTTGTTTTGTTTTTATTCAAACGGGAGAGCAATTTTTTTCCACCTGATTTCTATTCTTATGGTTGATTTCTGTCTTTTATTGTAACAAAAAAAATTTGCTACTTTGTTAACATCGAAATGTTCAACCAGACGTGTTATCCTTTTTGGAAATTCATAGATTTTTTCCCCGTAAGACTTTTGCCGAAACAATATAATTTTCACGTTTTAGATGTAATTTAATACGGGCGTGCTGCTTTTGTGAAATGGTTCTGTAAATATTGGGTTCTTATAGTCAGATTTCCTATTTTAATAAAGTCCTTGGCAGATTTAGTATCATTCTTTTGAATATACTTACAGTACTACACAATAGATGGCGGTAAGTTATGAAACAAAGTCATAATTCGTTTTCGTCACAAAAAATTACATGACAGAGATTGTTACGAATTATTCCTTTTATATCTACCACACGTCCTCGCCATTTCAGCCGTAGGGGCGTTACAATGTGACGGTCAATCTCATTATTCATTGGTAAAAGAGTAGCCCAAGAGTTGACGGTGGGTGGTGATGACAAACTACCTTTCCTCTAGTCTTGCACTGCAAAATTAGGGACAATTAGCCCAGATAGCCCTCGTCTAGCTTTGGGCGAGTTTCAGAACAAACCAAAACTGGAAATTGTCATGTGCACTAGCAGTGGTGTATTTAGGTAGTGGCTAGAAGGGGTTCAGCCCCAGGGCCCGTGGTTTTATTGGGGACCCATTGATAATTTTATTATATTAAAATTACATGGGATATAAGCCACTGGGCCTACACAATCTTAAATCTGCCACTGTATACTAGAGTACAGTTTTAAAACTTAAAACCGGAAGCTATGCAGCAAAAATCAAAGAGATACATTTTTTTCTGCTTTTAATTATATGTATATTTTTAAATTAGTAATCTCAACGATTCTTTAAAACGAGAAAATATCAAGAATCTTTGGGTTTATTTGTCAGAGTTCTTTCTTAAAATGAGATATTTAGTCTTGAAGGACACTGTCAGTATTTTATCTTTACTAACAGCTTTACTGATGTTGATTCAATAAATAGAATATATGGCTCATGCCTTTCAGTGTTTAAACAGAATTCTTGAAACGGATTCCTGGTATTGTACCGCCAACTGTAGGCCCATCTAAATATTATTAGGTCACAGTAATAATAATAAAAAAAAGTCCGTAACTGATGTAACATGAAATACAAGTGAAAAAGACTGTAATACTTTAAGCTTAATATCCTTGAATTTAAAGTAGTAAAGAAATTTCAAGTATCCAGTAAAGGGTTGCTCTTGTGAGGTGCTGCTTGTGTGGCCTCCATGGACTCCCACAACAACCAATGAATATTTAAACCAGTCTGGCCATCACTACTTCCCTGTCTCTCTTCAGCACTATACACTCTTGGCGGCTTAATTATCAGCAATTACCGTTATCATAAAGCCTTCCTTGATAGCTTTAATTACGTATATATTCAGGTTATCTGCAAAATTCTTCAAGATAATCCCGGCACCGCCCGTGTGGTGGCGGAGTTAGGGTTAGGTCAGGAGACCACACAACGTTACTTTGTTCCCTGACATTCCACCTAGGTGGTTTTCATAAGCCAAGAAGCACGAAACTGGCGTAAAAGGTTCTGCGGTTATTAAAATATATCACAATCAGGTCTGCTGTATAACAATATATTATCGGACTATTCAAAACTGAGGCCTGAAATAAAGATAACACATGGATGAAGCCAAAACTGATGATGGGTCACCTCATGCCTGCCAGTAATTTGAAGAAAAGGATTTTCTGAGCTGCCACTATTAAAAAAGTCTATAGGCTTAACACCATTTGTTCTGCAAAAACCACCGAAACATATGTGTGTGTGTGTGTGTGTATTTTCATGCCTCCAAGGCACTGAGAAGAGATATTAAAAACCTGTCTGTGAGGAACAAATCCCGTCATTATAATCTCACTTACTGCGCATGCGTTAGTTGTTTCCACTACAATACGGTGGAAATATACATATTCATGTGATACTAATGACAACTAGCTGGAAAATTATCTAGCAAAATAAAACTGATCCAGCTACACATCTAGAAATTGCACGAGTAATAGAGGAGGGGAGAGAAACAAGGGTTATATTAAACAAGGGTTATATTGAACAAGGGGGTGGTTCTGTTTCTAGCGCACAATAAATCAAATAATTTTGGGTCAAGATGTTTGTTTGTTTGAATTTTGCACAAAGCTACTCGAGGGTTATCTGTGCTAGCCGTCCCTAATTTAGCAGTGTAAGACTAGAGAGAAGGCAGCTAATCATCACCACCCACCGCCAACTCTCGGGCTACTTTTTTTACTAACGAATAGTGAGATTGACCGTAACATTATAACGCCCCCACGGCAGAAAAGACCGAGCATGGTTAGCATGGCGCGACGGGGATGGGAACCCGCGACCCTCAGATTACGAGTCGCACGCCTCAACACGCTCGGCCATGCCGGGCGTTGAGTCAAGATAGCTGACGTACAACATACATGCCTAAAAAGTTACAATAGTATAAAAAATTCATAGAGACGAAAACAGACAGTTGTTATTTTGCTTTCTTTCATATCGTCATAGGTTTTTTCTACGTTGTTCTTAAAATTTATTGATATATATATATAATTAAAATTAATTGAAATATATATATATATATATAATTCATTCAAGTGAGTAATTTTAAAATAAATTGTTAAAATTACCGTGGGTTCACTATAATAATACATTTGATTTTAGTTTGTTTTTGTTTCTTGTTATTTCAAGCCACTTTAAACACTTTTAAATCAACAATTGTACACTTGGAAATATTGGTAACAAATCAAACTCGTTTGAACTGTCTTGTTTCTTGATTAATCTCTTACAATTAAAAATTAGAATTAATTTCTTCTGTCTGGTTAACGTTATCTGGCTCATGTTCGTAAGAAGCCAAGATGACGTGTTTTTCATGGTTTCAATAGTCTATCTACAGTCGTTAAAAACTAAGTTCACTTATTTTGTGTGGTTTGGATGGTCTAACTACAGTTTATAATAAGCCACGTCCGGTTGTTTTCTCTGGTTTTATGGTTTAATTTCTGTTTAAAAATAATATATTTTTTTCACTTGTTCTGTCTGGTTTTGGTGGTCTAAGTAATTTTTAAATTAAGCCAGTTTCAGTTGTTCTTTCTGGTTTTGATGGTATGAATGCTTTTAAAATAAGCCAATTTCACTTGTTCTGTCTGGTTTGGGTGGTCTAAGTACTTTTAAAATAAACCAATTTCACTCGTTCTGTCTGGTTTTGGTGGTCTAACTGTTGTTTAAATTAAGCCAATTTCAGTTATTCTGTGTGGTTTGATGATTTAAGCACTTTTAAAATAAACCAATTTCACTCGTTCTGTCTGGTATTGGTCGTCTAAGTGCTGTTTAAAATAAGCCAATTTCGCTTTTTCTGTCTGGTTTTGGTGTTCTAACTACTTTTAAGACAAGCCAATTTCACTCGTTATGTCTGGTTTGGGTGGTCTAACAACTGTTTAAAATAAGCCAATTTCATTTGTTCATTCTTGTTTTGGTGGTCTAGCTACTTTTAAAATAAGCCAATTTCACTTGTTTTGTCTAATTTTGTTGGTCTAACTACTGTTTTAAATAAGCGAATTTCACTTGTTTTAACTAATTTTGGTGGTCTGACTATTGTTTTAAATAAGTCAATTTCCCTTTTCCTGTCTGGTTTTGGTGTTCTAACTACTTTTAAGACAAGCCAATTTCACTCGTTATGTCTGGTTTTGATCGTCTAATTACTGTTACTAGAAGCTAAGCTCAGCTGTTATGTTTGGATTTTATGGTCCATCGCCTGATGGTAAGAAGCCAAGTTCACTCGTTCTGTCTGCTTAAGTTGATCTATTTACTGTAAATAAGAAAATGACTTCACCGGTTCAGTCTGGATTTAATATTGTGACTCCTGTTAGTAAGAAACCAAGTTCATTTAATATTGTGACTCCTGTTGGTAAGAAACCAAGTTCATTTAATATTGTGACTCCTGTTAGTAAGAAACCAAGTTCATTTAATATTGTGACTCCTGTTAGTAAGACACCAAGTTCATTTAATATTGTGACTCCTGTTAGTAAGAAACCAAGTTCATTTAATATTGTGACTCCTGTTGGTAAGAAACCAAGTTCATTTAATATTGTGACTCCTGTTAGTAAGAAACCAAGTTCATTTAATATTGTGACTCCTGTTAGTAAGACACCAAGTTCATTTAATATTGTGACTCCTGTTAGTAAGAAACCAAGTTCATTTAATATTGTGACTCCTGTTAGTAAGAAACCAAGTTCATTTAATATTGTGACTCCTGTTAGTAAGAAACCAAGTTCATTTAATATTGTGACTCCTGTTAGTAAGAAACCAAGTTCATTTAATATTGTGACTCCTGTTAGTAAGAAACCAAGTTCATTTAATATTGTGACTCCTGTTAGTAAAGAACCAAGTTCATTTAATATTGTGACTCCTGTTAGTAAGAAACCAAGTTCATTTTTATATATGTAAAAACGGCTCGTTTGGGTTGAGAAACTTTTTTTACGTAGAGGAGTGAACAACGTTTCGACCTTCTTTGGACATCGTCAGGTTCACAAAAGCCGTTTTTACATATATATTTCTCTACAAGTGGGTTTTCTTGACATTACTAAGTCCATTTTTGCTTTCTAGTTTGGATTGTATTTCTACTGTTAGTAAGAAGCCAGTTTTTACTATATACCAAATAGCCAGATTCTCTTATTCGGATTGGTTTTGGTGGTTTTTATCACTTGCTGATAAGAAGCGAAGTTCATTCGTTCTATCTGGTTTGGATGGTCATCTCTTGTCGGTAAGAAGCCAAATTCAGTTGTTCTGTTTGGTGGTTTTAGTGGTCTAACTACTGTTTGTAAGAAGCCAGGTTCACTTATTCTATCTAGTTCTGGTGGCCTATTTACTTTCATTAGGAAAACATGACCGGTGTTTCTAATATCTTTCCCAATTCTTCGCTCACGTTCAGATATATTTTCATACTGTTGTTCAAATGTTGTTATAATATAAGTAACGTTACCATGAATAAATCAATATGTATACATATAATTATGTTTCTAATTACTTTTGATATAAAGTTTGTTGTTTTTTTCGGCTAGTTCAGCTATTTACACATGGCCACCCGAGGGCTATCTTTGCTAGCTGACCCTAAAGTTTGAACGAAAGAGAGTAGCAGCTCTCTTGTCCAAAACGCCCACCACCAATTCTTGGGCCACTTTAATCTAATAGTGGAATTTGATCTTCACTATTCATGGTCCCCAACGTGAGAAACGTGATTTCATGGTAGTATGAACCAAACACTGATTTACAGTTCAACACGATAGCCTCTAGGCGACGCCGAGGTCGTGAAATTCTTTTGAAGAGGAAGTTTAGAGAAATGTTTGTTTGTTTTGAATTTTGCGCAAAGCTACACGAGGGTTATCCGCGCTTGCCGTCCCTAATTTAGCATTATAACACTAGAGGGAAGACAGCTAGTCATCACCACCAACCGCCAATTCTTGGGCCACTTTTTTACCAACGAAAATTGGGATTGACCGTTACATTATAACGCCTCCACAGCTGAAAGGGCGAGCATATTTGGTGTGACGGGGATTCGAACTCGCGGCTCTCAGATTACGAGTCGAGCGCCCCAACCACCTGGCCATGCCGGGCCAAGAGGAATGCGAAAGCGAAACAATATTTGCTGTCTAATGTCATTTTATCACGAGTATTCATTCTACTTAAAGGAAATCTGATGAAAAAGTTTGCTGCATGTAACACAATATCCGGTATATAACGTAATACTCAGTGGAGAAGTTCCATGTATTTAACAAGGAACCTGCTCAGTGGGGAAGTTCCATTTATTTAACAAGGAACCTGCTCAGTGGAGAAGTTCCATTTATTTAACAAGGAACCTGCTCAGTGGGGAAGTTCCATTTATTTAACAAGGAACCTGCTCAGTGGGGAAGTTCCATGTATTTAACAAGAAACCTGCTCAGTGGGGAAGTTCCATGTATTTAACAAGGAACCTGCTCAGTGGGGAAGTTCCATGTATTTAACAAGGAACCTGCTCAGTGGGGAAGTTCCATTTATTTAACAAGGAACCTGCTCAGTGGGGAAGTTCCATTTATTTAACAAGGAACCTGCTCAGTGGGGAAGTTCCATTTATTTAACAAGGAACCTGCTCAGTGGGGAAGTTCCATGTATTTAACAAGGAACCTGCTCAGTGGAGAAGTTCCATGTATTTAACAAGGAACCTGCTCAGTGGGGAAGTTCCATTTATTTAACAAGGAACCTGCTCAGTGGGGAAGTTCCATTTATTTAACAAGGAACCTGCTCAGTGGGGAAGTTCCATGTATTTAACAAGGAACCTGCTCAGTGGAGAAGTTCCATGTATTTAACAAGGAACCTGCTCAGTGGGGAAGTTCCATGTATTTAACAAGGAACCTGCTCAGTGGGGAAGTTCCATTTATTTAACAAGGAACCTGCTCAGTGGAGAAGTTCCATTTATTTAACAAGGAACCTGCTGAAGGTTCGCTGTATTTGACATAATATCCACTGCGGACATTTTTTCTGTATTTAACGTGAAATCCAGTGGATAAGAAACTATCAACTCTCATATAGGTTTCGCCGCCTCATAAAGGTATTGCAATCGCCGTGTGTAATTCACGTTTAGTACGAACTATTTAGATTCCGAGTTGAACAGCTATTCGTAACAGGCTGTTATGCTTACAACCTATCAACAGATACTGTCGAATCGTGAATCAATACACAGTGGTAGAAACTATAGCTATTTTAATACGGCAAACACTGACAATAAAAATAACATACCATTAATTTAAACGTGGGGGCTAACATGGATTGGTGAATAGGGCGTTCGACTCTCAACTCCGGATTTGAATCCGTCACCGAATATCGTCTCACTTTCAGCCGTGGGGGCGTTATAATATGAAAATCAATACCACTGTCTGTTGATAAAAAAGTAGCCTATGAATTGACGGTAGGCGGTGTTGACCAGCTGTTTTCCTTTTAGGCTATCATTGCTAAATTAGCGACGGGTAGCGTCGATAACTCTTTATTAACTTTGCGCGAAATTCGACGTATAAACAAACAAATTAACCGTACAAATAATATCGATAAATAACCAGATGAATAATTTTTCGCTTGTTTTTCGCCAATCTGAAAGTGTCTGTGAATAAGAAATGTACACTTCTATTGATCTAAAACTTAAATTAACTATGCACACAGAAGTAGCAGATATCTAAGTATAAACACTGAACATTCCATATCACTAATAATCCAGATAAGAATGTTTAGGAAACTCAGAATGTACACCAGTAAAGGTAATTTGAGGGTTAATTTCGTACCATTATATCTAAAACTCCAACGAGAACAGTGTGAATTACTGTCCAAGCTGCATATAGAACACTTGTGACTCGTTAACCAGCTCAGCAGACTAGACACCTACAATAACTGGGTTTTCAGAAGCCCTTTGTCCTGTATGGCCAGATGGGTAGGGAACTGAGAGTCGCGGGTTCGAATTCCCGTCACATAAAACATGTTCGCGCTTTCAGCTAAAGGTGCGTTATAATGTTACGATCAATCCCACTATTAGCTGGTTAAAGGTAGCCCAATAGTTGGCGGAGGGTGGTGATGACTAGCTGGCTTTCCTGTGGTTTGACGCTGCTAAATTAGGGACAGCTAGCGCAGATAATCCTATTGTAGCTCTGCGCAAAATTGAAAACAAATAAACAAAAAAAAAACACCTCTTTACGACTCCTAGAATATCACTCAATCCTAGTTGTTTTGTTTCTACAATTCTCTGTTACACTAATGTGTGAGTGTTTATTAATTTTATGATTCAAATATTTCCAGTAAGGTGATGGCGATTGGATACCAATCGTAGCCGTGAGTAGTAGGCTATACAGTTATCAAAGTCTAGTAGTAAACTGATAAACGACAAGTTATAAACGTAATGAAGTGGTTTTATTTCGGGTCAAACGATCTGACGGAACATTGGTCTGTCTTAACATGCAGACCCTAAGTGGCACAGCAGTATGTCTGCGTTTATTTCGGGTCAAACGATCTGACAGAACATTGGTCTGTCTTAACATGCAGACCCTCAGTGGCACAGCAGTATGTCTGCGGACTTAAACGCCTAGAATCCAAATTTTGTTATCCCTTCTGATCACAGTATAAATACCCCATTGTGTAGCTTTATGATTAACTTCAAACAAACAGTAGGTGCCCATTCTAGTAGTAATTAATGTCTAGTTACATTAAATATCTTGATATTTAATAGATTTGTTGATCATACATACTACTATTGATAATAGATTTGTTGATCATACATACTACTATTGATAATAGATTTGTTGATCATGCATGCTACTATTGTTAATAGATTTGTTGATCATACATACTACAATTGATAATAGATTTGTTGATCATACATACTACTATTGATAATAGATTTGTTGATCATGCATGCTACTATTGTTAATAGATTTGTTGATCATACATACTACTATTGATAATAGATTTGTTGATCATACATACTACAATTGATAATGGTACACAGTCATTTGTTGTTGTTTTCCACAGCTAAAGTGTATCGTGCAGATCGTTAGTACGACACGATATTAATTTAATTTTATAAATTCTGATGTTATATTTTGTCGTTACTAGAAACTGTGTTATGTAATCAGCCTGTGTGCGCCAACTGTAAAACTGGAGAAGTTCGCAAATGATGCGCCTATTTTCAAAGCTACACCCTCCCCTGAAATTTTACACTTTATTGTTCTATCGCACTTTATTTGCCCCCTCCCATAGTGGCACAGCGGCATGTCTGCGGACTTAAAATGCTAGAAACTGGGTTTCGTGGTTGTCAGACATAGATAGCCCATTTTGTAGCTTTGTGTTTAACCACAAACAACAATAACAAAAATCGTACTTTCTATTTAGAATGAATTTTCTGTGAATGTTCGTTTGTTTGTTTTTTGAATTTCGCGCAAAGCTACTCTAGGGATATCTGCGCTAGCCGTCCCTAAGTTAGCAGTGTAAGACTAGAGGGAAGGCAGCTAGTCACCACCACCCACCGCTAACTCTTGGGATACTCTTTTACCAACGAATAGTTGGATTGACCGTAACATTATAACACCCCAACGGCTGAAAGGGCGAGCATGTTTGGTGTGACGGGGATTCGAACTCGAGACCCTCAGATTGCGAGACAAGTTGCGTAACCACCAGGCCATGCCGGGGCCTATTTGTGGGAAACGTCGGGCGAAACAATTGTTATCACTTTAATAGTTTTTGCGTGTTGTGTTGAATTCTTAACTACTATTATTATTACTTACCAGTCTACCGACGTTATTATTATGCAAGTTCATTATTGCTTGAACATGCTGCCTTCGCTTTTCCCGGGATTCCTTCTTATTTTCCGAATTCTTCTCTCCTGGCGTCGATTTTCGGAGAGCTTTCTCGGCTGAATCGACGAAGAGTCGAGCAAAAGAGATGCCGTAACGCACGTTGTCTGAGCATCCGCCCCATTTCCAACCTTCCGCGGTGGTAACGTGGCCCTGACGCGAGCGGTCACAGGCGCAGACGGTGAGATTTCCGAGCTGCACGCTTCGGTGACAGCTTGAACGACACCGGTACTGAAGATAGCGTGAATGAAAGCGGCTTCTCTGCTTCCTACAGAAAAACAAATGTAGATATTACGTTAAAAACATAAACGAAAAATTGTTGCTATAGAAACTAATGTTGCGAGAAAGTTGCTATGGATACCAGTTAGTTCTCACATTTTAAACCACTGGTTAAGCTTTCCATATCTCAATCTGTTTGAAGAGCAGCGTCAGTTCTTCACCTCTCTATCATTAGAAAGCTTTTCTCTAGTACAGACAGTCCAATAGGGATAAAGAATAGTACATTTTTCTTTAAATCTTTTTAGACCGTGTGCTTTAGATTTGAAACGGGATGAAGTGAAAACATGTCAACACGACCAGAACTATAGGTTATGTGAGGGAGTGAGTGGAAACTATCAATAATTGTTTCCAGCTATAGGTTAAATGAAGAAGTGAGTAGAAACTATCAATAATTGTCTCCAACTATAGGTTGAATGAAGGAGTGAGTAGAAACTATTAATAATTGTCTCCAACTATAGGTTAAATTAACGAATGAGTAGAAACTATCAATAATTGTCTCCAACTATAGGTTGAATGAAGGAGTGAGTGGAAACTATCAATAATTGTCTCCAACTATAGGTTAAATTAACGAGTGAGTAGAAACTATCAATAATTGTCTCCAACTACAGGTTGAATTAACGAGTGAGTAGAAACTATCAATAATTGTCTCCAACTATAGGTTGAATGAAGGAGTGAGTAGAAACTATTAATAATTGTCTCCAACTCTAGGTTAAATTAACGAATGAGTAGAAACTATCAATAATTGTCTCCAACTATAGGTTGAATGAAGGAGTGAGTAGAAACTATCAATAATTGTCTCCAACTATAGGTTAAATGAAGGAGTGAGTAGAAACTATCAATAATTGTCTCCAACTATAGGTTAAATTAACGAGTGAGTAGAAACTATCAATAATTGTCTCCAATTATAGGTTAAATGAAGGAGTGAGTAGAAACTATCAATAATTGTCTCCAACTATAGGTTAAATTAACGAGTGAGTAGAAACTATCAATAATTGTCTCCAACTATAGGTTAAATGAAGGAGTGAGTAGAAACTATCAATAATTGTCTCCAACTATAGGTTAAATGAAGGAGTGAGTAGAAACTATCAATAATTGTCTGCAACTATAGGTTAAATGAAGGAGTGAGTAGAAACTATCAATAATTATCTCCAACTATAGGTTAAATGAAGGAGTGAGTAGAAACTATCAATAATTGTCTCCAACTATAGGTTAAGTGAAGGAGTGAGTAGAAACTATCAATAATTGTCTCCAACTATAGGTTAAATTAACGAATGAGTAGAAACTATCAATAATTGTTTCCAGCTATAGGTTAAATGAAGAAGTGAGTAGAAACTATCAATAATTGTCTCCAACTATAGGTTGAATGAAGGAGTGAGTAGAAACTATCAATAATTGTCTCCAACTATAGGTTAAATTAACGAGTGAGTAGAAACTATCAATAATTGTTTCCAGCTATAGGTTAAATGAAGAAGTGAGAAGAAACAATCAATAATTGTCTCCAACTATAGGTTGAATGAAGGAGTGAGTAGAAACTATTAATAATTGTCTCCAACTATAGGTTAAATTAACGAATGAGTAGAAACTATCAATAATTGTCTCCAACTATAGGTTGAATGAAGGAGTGAGTGGAAACTATCAATAATTGTCTCCAACTATAGGTTAAATTAACGAGTGAGTAGAAACTATCAATGATTGTCTCCAACTACAGGTTGAATTAACGAGTGAGTAGAAACTATCAATTATTGTCTCCAACTATAGGTTGAATTAACGAGTGAGTAGAAACTATCAATAATTGTCTCCAACTATAGGTTGAATGAAGGAGTGAGTAGAAACTATCAATAATTGTCTCCAACTATAGGTTAAATGAAGGAGTGAGTAGAAACTATCAATAATTGTCTCCAACTATAGGTTGAATGAAGGAGTGAGTAGAAACTATCAATAATTGTCTCCAATTATAGGTTAAATGAAGGAGTGAGTAGAAACTATCAATAATTGTCTCCAACTATAAGTTAAATTAACGAGTGAGTAGAAACTATCAATAATTGTCTCCAACTATAGGTTAAATGAAGGAGTGAGTAGAAACTATCAATAATTCTCTCCAACTATAGGTTAAATAAAGGAGTGAGTAGAAACTATCAATAATTGTCTGCAACTATAGGTTAAATGAAGGAGTGAGTAGAAACTATCAATAATTATCTCCAACTATAGGTTAAATGAAGGAGTGAGTAGAAACTATCAATAATTGTCTCCAACTATAGGTTAAGTGAAGGAGTGAGTAGAAACTATCAATAATTGTCTCCAACTATAGGTTAAATTAACGAATGAGTAGAAACTATCAATAATTGTCTCCAACTATAGGTTGAATGAAGGAGTGAGTAGAAACTATCAATAATTGTCTCCAACTATAGGTTAAATGAAGGAGTGAGTAGAAACTATCAATAATTGTCTCCAACTATAGGTTAAATGAAGGAGTGAGTAGAAACTATCAATAATTGTCTCCAACTATAGGTTAAATGAAGGAGTGAGTAGAAACTATCAATAATTATCTCCAACTATAGATTAAATGAAGGAGTGAGTAGAAACTATCAATAATTGTCTCCAACTATAGGTTAAATTAACGAATGAGTAGAAACTATCAATAATTGTCTCCAACTATAGGTTGAATGAAGGAGTGAGTAGAAACTATTAATAATTGTCTCCAACTATAGGTTAAATTAACGAGTGAGTAGAAACTATCAATAATTGTCTCCAACTATAGGTTGGATTAACGAGTGAGTAGAAACTATCAATAATTGTCTCCAACTATAGGTTGAATGAAGGAGTGAGTAGACACTATCAATAATTGTCTACAACTATAGGTTAAATTAACGAGTGAGTAGAAACTATCAATAATTGTCTCCAATTATAGGTTAAATGAAGGAGTGAGTAGAAACTATCAATAATTGTCTCCAACTATGGGTTAAATTAACGAGTGAGTAGAAACTATCAATAATTGTCTCCAACTATAGGTTGAATGAAGGAGTGAGTAGAAACTGTCAATAATTGTTTCCAACTATAGGTTAAATTAACGAGTGAGTAGAAACTATAAATAATTGTCTCCAACTATAGGTTGAATTAACGAGTGAGTAGAAACTATCAATAATTGTCTCCAACTATAGTTTGAATTAACGAGTGAGTAGAAACTATCAATAATTGTCTCCAACTATAGGTTGAATGAAGGAGTGAGTAGAAACTATCAATAATTGTCTCCAACTATAGGTTAAATTAACGAGTGAGTAGAAACTATCAATAATTGTCTCCAACTATAGGTTAAATGAAGTACACAATGGAAGTAGTAAAAAATATCTCTTGGACTGCAGGTTAAATGAAGAAGACAGGGAAACACGTGAAAAATGACGCAATCTATATGTTAAAGCATAGAGGAAATGACGTATGTCAAATCACGTTTCCAACTGTTGGTTGAAATAGGGAGGAACAGAGACGTGTGAACAAATTACTGCACCTGTGTATTAAAAGAGGGAAGTAGTGGGACGTGTCGAAGTATGACTTCAACAACGGGTTGCAATGGAAAGGTAGCGACAAATGTCAACGATCGAATTCAACTGTTGGCTAAAATGGGAAGTAAGTGGGACATGTCTCTAAATTACTCTCTAAGACCACAACATTCTGAGAAGGTTTTTATTAATAATTAGATTTATATGATGATTTTATCATGATCTACGAGTTGTATCCATTTGAAATTAGATCATTATAAGGTCATGCTCATCTAATAAACATTTGTTATTATAAAGTAACTCCTTTTGAAGAAACAAAAACTTGAACTTGAGATGCGGATTCTTAAAATATAGTCTACAAAACAGGTCAATATTATGTTTGGCTGACATTCCTAAAATAGGGCGCTAAATAAGCAGTAGGAACTGTTCAAGGTAATCTGCTAAAAAACAACGTAACTAACAATATAAAAGTATTTCTTGTAGATAAATCTTTACATTCAACACAAAACACTAAAAAGACATCCTAATGAAACATCCTGATCAAACATGTTTGCGTTTATTGCATTCATGACATATTGAGAAATTGTATAAACTTGTTATTCACGAGTGATACAAATATACACGTATTTTAATTCTGTACAACCGAATCGCTGCTCACGGGAGACAAAAGTGCACTCACTTTGGGGATTTCTTAGTTTCAACAAGTGAAGTTTTTAATGTTTTTACATTATTCTTGCAGTGTTAACTACAAGTGAAGTTTCTATTGTTTTTACATTGTTGTTTTAGTGTTGACTACAAGTGAAGTTTCCGTGGTTACTACATTGTTTTTGCAGTGTTGACTACAAGTGAAGTTTCTGTAATTACTACATTGTTCATCCAGTGTTAACTACAAGTGAAATTTCTATTGTTTCTAAGTTGTTCTTGCAGTGTTGACTACAAGTGAAGTTTCTGTAGTTACTACATTGTTCATCCAGTGTTGACTACAAGTGAAGTTTCCATGTTTCTGCATTGTTCTTGCAGTGTTAACTACAAGTGAAGTTTCTATTGTTTCTACATTGTTCTTTTAGTGTTGACCAAGTAAAGTTTCTATTGTTTCTACATTCTTGTTTTAGTGTTGACCAAGTGAAGTTTCTATTGTTTCTACGTTGTTCTTGCAGTGTTAACTACAAGTGAAGTTTTTATTGTTTCTACATTGTTCTTGCAGTGTTAACTACAAGTGAAGTTTTTATTGTTTCGACATTGTTGTTTTAGTGTTGACTACAAGTTAAATTTCTATGGTTTCTTAATATTTCGTGCAGTTTTGACTACAGTGAAGTTTCTATTGTTTCTACATTATTCTTCCAGTGTTGACAACAAGTGAATTTTTTATTGTTTCTACATTGTTGTTGCAGTGTTCACTACAGTGAAGTTTCTGTGGTTACTAAATTCTTCTTGCAAGGTTGACTACAAATGAAGTTTCTGTAGTTACTACATTGTTCTTGCAGGGTTAAATACAAGTTAATGTTTGTTGTTACTACATTGTTCTTGCAAAGATGACTACAAGTGAAGTTTCTATTGCTTCTACATTGTTGTTTTAGTTTTGAATACATGTGAAGTTTCTGTAGTTACAACATTGTTTTTGCAGTGATAACTACAAGTGAAGTTTCTGTAGTTACTACATTGTTTATGCGTTGTTGACTACAAGAGAAGTTATGTTGTTTCTGCATTGTTCTTGTAGTGTTTACAACAAGTGAAGTTTCTATTGTTTCTACATTGTTCTTGCAGAATTGATTACAAGTGAAGTTTCTGTAGTTACTACATTGTTCTTGCAAGGTTCACTACAATTGAAGTTTCTGTGGTTACTACATTTTTCTTGCAGTGTTGACTACAAGTTAAGTTTCTATTGTTTTTACATTGTTCTTGCAGTGTTGACTACAAGTGAAATTTCTATTCTTTCTACATTGTTCTTCCACTGTTTACTAGAAGTGATTTTTTATTGTTTCTACATTGTTCTTGCTGTGTTGACTACAAGTGAATTTTTGTTGTTACTACATTGTTCTTGCAAGGTTGACTAGAAGTAAAGTTTCTATTGTTTCTACATTGTTGTTTTACTGTTGACTACAAGTGAAGTTTCTATTGTTTCTACATTGTTGTTTGAGTGTTGACTACAAGTGAAGTTTCTATTGTTTCTATATTGTTTTTGCAGTGTTGACTACAAGTGAAGTTTCTATTCTTTCTACATTGTTGTTTTAGTGTTGACTACCAGTTAAGTTTCTATTGTTTCTGCATTGTTCTTGCAGTGTTGACTACAAGTTTAGTTTCTATTGTTTCTACATTGTTCTTGCAGTGTTAACTACAATTGAAGTTTCAATTATTTCTACATTGTTGTTTTAGTGTTCACTACAAGTGAAGTTTCCATTGTTTCTACATTGATGTTTTAGTGTTGACTACAAGTGAAGTTTCTGTTGTTTCTACATTGTTGTTTTAGTGTTGACTACAAGTGAAGTTTCTGTGGTTACTACATTGTTTTTGCAATTTTGACTACAAGTGAAGTTTCCATTGTTTCTACATTGTTGTTTTACTATTGAGTACAAGTGAAGTTTCTATTGTTTCTACATTGTTGTTTTAGTGTTGACTACAAGTGAAGTTTCTATTGTTTCTACATTGTTGTTTTAGTGTTGACTACAAGTGAAGTTTCTATTGTTTCTATATTGTTTTTGCAGTGTTGATTACAAGTGAAGTTTCTATTCTTTCTACATTGTTCTTGCAGTGTTGACTACAAGTTAAGTTTCTATTGTTTCTGCATTGTTCTTGCAGTGTTGACTACAAGTGAAGTTTCTATTCTTTCTACACTGTTTTAGCAGTGTTAACTACAAGTAAAGTTTCTATTGTTTCTACATTGTTCTTTTAGTGTTGACCAAGTAAAGTTTCTATTGTTTCTACATTCTTGTTTTAGTGTTGACCAAGTGAAGTTTCTATTGTTTCTACGTTGTTCTTGCAGTGTTAACTACAAGTGAAGTTTCTATTGTTTCTACATTGTTGTTTTAGTGTTGACTACAAGTGAAGTTTCTATTGTTTCTACATTGTTGTTTTAGTGTTGACTACAAGTTAAGTTTCTATTGTTTCTACATTGTTGTTTTACTGTTGACTACAAGTGAAGTTTCTATTGTTTCTACATTGTTGTTTTAGTGTTGACTACAAGTGAAGTTTCTATTGTTTCTACATTGTTGTTTTAGTGTTGACTACAAGTTAAGTTTCTATTGTTTCTACATTGTTGTTTTAGTGTTGACTACAAGTGAAGTTTCTATTGTTTCTACGATGTTTTAGCAGTGTTAACTACAAAAGAAGTTTCTATTCTTTCTATATTGTTATTTTAGTGTTGACTACAAGTGAAGGTTCTTTTGTTTCTACGTTGTTTTTGAAGTGATAACTACAAGTGAAGTTTCTATTTTTTCTCCATTGTTGTTTTAGTGTTGACTACAAGTGAAGTTTCTATTGTGTCTACATTGTTGTTTTAGTGTTGACTACAAGTGAAGTTTCTATTGTTTCTACATTGTTCTTGACGTGGTCACTAAAAGTGAATTTTCTATTGTTTTTACATTTTTGTTTTGGTGTTGACTACAAGTGAAGTTTCTTATATTTCTACATTGTTCTTGAAGTGGTCACTAAAAGTGAAGTTTCTATTGTTTTTACATTTTTGTTTTGGTGTTGACTACAAGTGAAGTTTCTATTGTTTCTACATTGTAGTTTTAGTGTTGACTACAATTAAAGTTTCTGTGGTTACTACATTGTTCTTGCAAGGTTGACTAGAAGTGAAGTTTCTATTGTTTCCACATTGTTGTTTTAGTGTTGACTACAATTAAAGTTTCTGTAGTTACTACATAGTTCTTGCAAGGTTGTCTACAAGTGAAGTTTCTGTGGTTGCTATAGTGTTCTTGCAATGTTGACTACAAGTGAAATTTCTATTGTTTCTGCATTGTTTTCCTCAGTGTTAACTACAAGTAAAGTTTCTATTGTTTTCACATTGTTCTTGCAGTGTTGGCCACAAGTGAATTTCTATTGGTTCTACAATGTTCTTGCAGTGTTGATTACAAGAGAAATTTCTATTGTTTCTACATTGTTCTTGCAGTGTTGACTACAAGTGAATTTTTTATTGTTTCTTCATTGTTCTTGCAGTGTTGACTACAAATGAAGTTTCTGTGGTTACTACATTGTTCTTGCAATGTTGACTACAAGTGAAGTTTCTTTTGTTTCTATATTGTTGTTTTAGTATTGACTACAAATAAAGTTTCTATTATTTCTATATTGTTGTTTTAGTGTTGACTACAAGTGAAGTTTCTATTGTTTCTACATTGTTGTTTGAGTGTTGAGTACAAGTGAAGTTTCTGTGATTACTACATTGTTATTGCATTGTTCACTACAAGTGAAGTTTCTGTGGTTACTAAATTATTCTTGCAAAGTTGACTACAAGTGAAGTTTCTGTAGCTACTACATTGTTCTTGCAGTGTTGACTACAAGTGAAGTTTCTATTGTTTCTACATTGTTCTTGCTGTGTTGACTACAAGTGAATTTTTGTTGTTACTACATTGTTCTTGCAAGGTTGACTAGAAGTGAAGTTTCTATTGTTTCTACATTGTTGTTTTACTATTGATTACAAGTGAAGTTTCTGTTGTTTCTACATTTTTGTTTTAGTGTTGACTACAAGTGAAGTTTCTATTGTTTCCACATTGTTGTTTTAGTGTTGACTACAATTAAAGTTTCTGTAGTTACTACATTGTTCTTGCAAGGTTGACTACAAGTGACGTTTCTGTGGTTGCTACAGTGTTCTTGCAATGTTGACTACAAGTGAAGTTTCTATTGTTTCTGCATTGTTCTTGCAGTGTTAACTACAAGTGAAGATTCTATTGTTTGTACATTGTTCTTTTAGTGTTGACTACAAGTGAAGTTTCTGTAGATAATACATTGTTCTTGCATTGTTCACTACAAGTGATGTTTCTGTTGTTTCTGCACTGTTCTTGCAAGGTTGACTACAAGTGAAATTTCTATTGTTTCTACATTGTTCTTTCAGTGTTGACTGAAAGTGATTTTTTTATTGTTTCTTCATTGTTCTTGCAGTGTTGACTACAAGTGAAGTTTCTGTGGTTGCTACAGTGTTCTTGCAATGTTGACTACAAGTGAAATTTCTGTAGATCATACATTGTTCTTGCATTGTTGACTACAAGTGATGTTTCTGTTGTTTCTGCACTGTTCTTGCAGTGTTAACAACAAGTGAAGTTTCTATTGTTTCTATATTGTTCTTGCAGAATTGATTACAAGTGAAGTTTCTGTAGTTACTACATTGTTTTTGCAAGGTTCACTGCAATTGAAGTTTCTGTGGTTACTACATTAATCTTGCAGTGTTGACTACAAGTTAAGTTTCTATTGTTTTTACATTGTTCTTGCAGTGTTGACTACAAGTGAAATTTCTATTCTTTCTACATTGTTCTTCCAGTGTTTACTAGAAGTGATTTTTTATTGTTTCTACATTGTTCTTGCAGTGTTGACTACAAGTGAAGTTTCTTTTGTTTCTATATTGTTGTTTTAGTATTGACTACAAATAAAGTTTCTATTATTTCTACATTGTTGTTTTAGTGTTGACTACAAGTGAAGTTTCTATTGTTTCTACATTGTTGTTTTAGTGTTGACTACAAGTGAAGTTTCTATTGTTTCTACATTGTTATTTTAGTGTTGACTACAAGTGAAGTTTCTATGGTTACTACATTGTTGTTGCATTGTTCACTACAAGTGAAGTTTCTGTGGTTACTAAATTATTCTTGCAGTGTTGACTACAAGTGAAGTTTCTATTGTTTCTACATTGTTCTTGCTGTGTTGACTACAAGTGAATTTTTATTGTTACTACATTGTTCTTGCAAGGTTGACTAGAAGTAAAGTTTCTATTGTTTCTACATTGTTGTTTTACTGTTGAGTACAAGTGAAGTTTCTATTGTTTCTACATTGTTGTTTTACAGTTGACTACAAGTGAAGTTTCTATTGTTTCTACATTGTTGTTTTAGTGTTGACTACAAGTGAAGTTTCTATTGTTTCTATATTGTTTTTGCAGTGTTGACTACAAGTATAGTTTCTATTGTTTCTACATTGTTCTTGCGGTGTTAACTACAACTGAAGTTTCAATTATTTCTACATTGTTGTTTTAGTGTTCACTACAAGTGAAGTTTCTATTGTTTCTACATTGATGTTTTAGTGTTGACTACAAGTGAAGTTTCTGTTGTTTCTACATTGTTGTTTTAGTGTTGACTACAAGTGAAGTGTCTATTGTTTCTACATTGTTCTTCCATTGTTGACTATTAGTGAAATTTCTATTGTTTCTACATTGTTCTTGCAGTGTTGATTACAAGAGAAATTTCTATTGTTTCTACATTGTTCTTCCTGTGTTCACTACAAGTGAAATTTCTATTGTTTCTACATTGTTGTTTTAGTGTTGACTACAAGTGAAGTGTCTATTGTTTCTACATTGTTCTTCCTGTGTTCACTACAAGTGAAATTTCTATTGTTTCTACATTGATGTTTTAGTGTTGACTACAAGTGAAGTTTCTATTGTTTCTACATTGTTGTTTTAGTGTTGACTACAAGTGAAGTTTCTATTGTTTCTACATTGTTCTTGCAGTGTTGACTACAAGTGAAGTTTCTATTGTTTCTACATTGTTCTTGCAGTGTTGACTACAAGAGAAGTATCTATTGTTTCTACATTGTTCTTGCAGTGTTGACTACAAGTGATTTTTTTATTGTTTCCTCATTGTTGTTTTAGAATTGACTACAAGTTTAGTTTCTATTTGTTTCTACATTGTTCTTGCAGTGTTAACTACAAGTGAAGTTTCTATTGTTTCTACATTGTTGTTTTAGTGTTGACTACAAGTGAAGTTTCTATTGTTTCTACATTGTTGTTTTAGTGTTGACTACAAGTGAAGTTTCTATTGTTACTACATTGTTCTTGCATTGTTGACTACAATTAAAGTTTCTAAGATAACTACATTGTTTTTGCAGTGTTGATTACAAGTGAAGTTTCTGTGGTTACTACATTGTTCTTGCAGTGTTGACTACAAGTGAAGTTTCTGTTGTTTCTGCATTGTTCTTGCAGTGTTAACTACAAGTGAAGTTTGTATTGTTTCCACATTGTTGTTTTAGTGTTGACTACAAGTGAAGTTTCTATTGTTTTTACATTGTTCTTGCAGTGTTGACTACAAGTGAAGTTTCTGTAGTTACTACATTGTTCTTGCACTGTTGACTAAAGTGAAGTTTCTATTGTTTCTGCATTGTTCTTGCAGTGTAAACAACAAGTGAAGTTTTTTTTGTTTCTACATTGTTCTTGCAGTGTTAACTACAAGTGAAATTTCTATTGTTTCTGCATTGTTTTCCTCAGTGTTAACTACAAGTAAAGTTTCTATTGTTTTTACATTGTTCTTGCAGTGATGAGTACAAGTGAAGTTTCTGTGGTTACTAAAATGTTTTTGGAAGGTTGACTACAAGTGAAGTTTCTGTGGTTACTACATTGTTCTTGCAAGGTTGACTACAAGTGAAGTTTCTTTTGTTTCTATATTGTTGTTTTAGTATTGACTACAAATAAAGTTTCTATTATTTCTATATTGTTTTTTTAGTGTTGACTACAAGTGAAGTTTCTATTGTTTCTACATTGTTGTTTGACTGTTGAGTACAAGTGAAGTTTCTGTGATTACTACATTCTTGTTGCATTGTTCACTACAAGTGAAGTTTCTGTGGTTACTAAATTATTCTTGCAAGGTTGACTACAAGTGAAGTTTCTGTAGTTACTACATTGTTCTTGCAGTGTTGACTACAAGTGAAGTTTCTATTGTTTCTACATTGTTCTTGCTGTGTTGAATACAAGTGAATTTTTGTTGTTACTACATTGTTCTTGCAAGGTTGACTACAAGTGAAGTTTATATTGTTTCTACATTGTTGTTTTACTATTGAGTACAAGTAAAGTTTCTATTGTTTCTACATTTTTGTTTTAGTGTTGACTACAAGTGAAGTTTCTATTGTTTCTACATTGTTGTTTTAGTGTTGACTACAATTAAAGTTTCTGTAGTTACTACATAGTTCTTGCAAGGTTGACTACAAGTGAAGTTTCTGTGGTTGCTATAGTGTTCTTGCAATGTTGACTACAAGTGAAGTTTCTATTGTTTCTGCATTGTTCTTGCAGTGTTAACTACAAGTGAAGATCCTATTGTTTGTACATTGTTCTTTTAGTGTTGACTACAAGTGAAGTTTCTATTGTTTCTACATTGTTCTTGCAGTGTTGACTACATGTAAAGTTTCTGTAGTTACTACATTGTTCTTTCATTGTTGACTACAAGTGATGTTTCTGTTGTTTCTGCACTGTTCTTGCAAGGTTGACTACAAGTGAAATTTCTATTGTTTCTACATTGTTCTTGCAGTGTTAACTACAAGTGAAGTTTTTATTGTTTCGACATTGTTGTTTTAGTGTTGACTACAAGTGAAATTTCTATGGTTTCTTAATATTTCGTGCAGTTTTGACTACAGTGAAGTTTCTATTGTTTCTACATTATTCTTCCAGTGTAGACAACAAGTGAATTTTTTATTGTTTCTACATTGTTGTTGCAGTGTTCACTACAGTGAAGTTTCTGTGGTTACTAAATTGTTCTTGCAAGGTTGACTACAAATGAAGTTTCTGTAGTTACTACATTGTTCTTGCAGGGTTAAATACAAGTTAATGTTTGTTGTTACTACATTGTTCTTGCAAAGATGACTACAAGTGAAGTTTCTGTTGCTTCTACATTGTTGTTTTAGTTTTGAATACATGTGAAGTTTCTGTAGTTACAACATTGTTTTTGCAGTGATAACTACAAGTGAAGTTTCTGTAGTTACTACATTGTTTATGCGTTGTTGACTACAAGAGAAGTTTTGTTGTTTCTGCATTGTTCTTGTAGTGTTTACAACAAGTGAAGTTTCTATTGTTTCTACATTGTTCTTGCAGAATTGATTACAAGTGAAGTTTCTGTAGTTACTACATTGTTCTTGCAAGGTTCACTACAATTGAAGTTTCTGTGGTTACTACATTTTTCTTGCAGTGTTGACTACAAGTTAAGTTTCTATTGTTTTTACATTGTTCTTGCAGTGTTGACTACAAGTGAAATTTCTATTCTTTCTACATTGTTCTTCCATTGTTTACTAGAAGTGATTTTTTATTGTTTCTACATTGTTCTTGCAGTGTTGACAACAAGTGAAGTTTCTTTTGTTTCTATATTGTTGTTTTAGTATTGACTACAAATAAAGTTTCTATTATTTCTACATTGTTGTTTTAGTGTTGACTACAAGTGAAGTTTCTATTGTTTCTACATTGTTATTTTAGTGTTGACTACAAGTGAAGTTTCTGTGGTTACTACATTGTTGTTGCAATGTTCACAACAAGTGAAGTTTGTGTAGTTACTAAATTGTTCTTGCCAGGTTGACTACAAGTGAAGTTTCTTTTGTTTCTATATTGTTGTTTTAGTATTGACTACAAATAAAGTTTCTATTATTTCTACATTGTTGTTTTAGTGTTGACTACAAGTGAAGTTTCTATTGTTTCTACATTGTTGTTTTAATGTTGACTAAAAGTGAAGTTTCTATTGTTTCTACATTGTTATTTTAGTGTTGACTACAAGTGAAGTTTCTGTTGTTACTACATTGTTGTTGCATTGTTCACTACAAGTGAAGTTTCTGTGGTTACTAAATTATTCTTGCAAGGTTGACTACAAGTGAAGTTTCGTAGTTACTACATTGTTCTTGCAGTGTTGACTACAAGTGAAGTTTCTATTGTTTCTACATTGTTCTTGCTGTGTTGACTACAAGTGAATTTTTGTTGTTACTACATTGTTCTTGCAAGGTTGACTAGAAGTAAAGTTTCTATTGTTTCTACATTGTTGTTTTACTGTTGACTACAAGTGAAGTTTCTATTGTTTCTACATTGTTGTTTTAGTGTTGACTACAAGTGAAGTTTCTATTGTTTCTACATTGTTGTTTTAGTGTTGACTACAAGTGAAGTTTCTATTGTTTCTATATTGTTTTTGCAGTGTTGACTACAAGTGAAGTTTCTATTCTTTCTACATTGTTGTTTTAGTGTTGACTACCAGTTAAGTTTCTATTGTTTCTGCATTGTTCTTGCAGTGTTCACTACAAGTGAAGTTTCCATTGTTTCTACATTGATGTTTTAGTGTTGAGTACAAGTGAAGTTTCTGTTGTTTCTACATTGTTGTTTTAGTGTTGACTACAAGTGAAGTTTCTGTGGTTACTACATTGTTTTTGCAATTTTGACTACAAGTGAAGTTTCCATTGTTTCTACATTGTTGTTTTACTATTGAGTACAAGTGAAGTTTCTATTGTTTCTACATCGTTGTTTTAGTGTTGACTACAAGTGAAGTTTCTATTGTTTCTACATTGTTGTTTTAGTGTTGACTACAAGTGAATTTTTGTTGTTACTACATTGTTCTTGCAAGGTTGACTAGAAGTAAAGTTTCTATTGTTTCTACATTGTTGTTTTACTGTTGAGTACAAGTGAAGTTTCTATTGTTTCTACATTGTTGTTTTACTGTTGACTACAAGTGAAGTTTCTATTGTTTCTACATTGTTGTTTTAGTGTTGACTACAAGTGAAGTTTCTATTGTTTCTATATTGTTTTTGCAGTGTTGACTACAAGTGAAGTTTCTATTCTTTCTACATTGTTGTTTTAGTGTTGACTACAAGTGAAGTTTCTATTGTTTCTACATTGTTCTTGCAGTGTTCACTACAAGTGAAGTTTCCATTGTTTCTACATTGTGTGTTTTAGTGTTGACTACAAGTGAAGTTTCTGTTGTTTCTACATTGTTGTTTTAGTGTTGACTACAAGTGAAGTTTCAGTGGTTACTACATTGTTTTTGCAATTTTGACTACAAGTGAAGTTTCTATTGTTTCTACATTGTTGTTTTAGTGTTGACTACAAGTGAAGTTTCTATTGTTTCTATATTGTTTTTGCAGTGTTGACTACAAGTGAAGTTTCTATTCTTTCTACATTGTTGTTTTAGTGTTGACTACAAGTTAAGTTTCTATTGTTTCTACATTGTTCTTGCAGTGTTGACTACAAGTGAAGTTTCCATTGTTTCTACATTGATGTTTTAGTGTTGAGTACAAGTGAAGTTTCTGTTGTTTCTACATTGTTGTTTTACTATTGAGTACAAGTGAAGTTTCTATTGTTTCTACATTGTTCTTGCTGTGTTGACTACAAGTGAATTCTTATTGTTACTACATTGTTCTTGCAAGGTTGACTAGAAGTAAAGTTTCTATTGTTTCTACATTGTTGTTTTAGTGTTGAGTACAAGTGAAGTTTCTATTGTTTCTACATTGTTGTTTTACAGTTGACTACAAGTGAAGTTTCTATTGTTTCTACATTGTTGTTTTAGTGTTGACTACAAGTAAAGTTTCTATTGTTTCTATATTGTTTTTGCAGTGTTGACTACAAGTATAGTTTCTATTCTTTCTACATTGTTCTTGCGGTGTTAACTACAAGTGAAGTTTCTATTGTTTCTACATTGTTGTTTTAGTGTTGACTACAAGTGAAGTTTCTATTGTTTCTACATTGTTGTTTTAGTGTTGACTACAAGTGAAGTTTCTGTTGTTTCTACATTGTTGTTTTAGTGTTGACTACAAGTGAAGTTTCTATTGTTTCTACATTGTTCTTCCATTGTTGACTATTAGTGAAATTTCTATTGTTTCTACATTGTTCTTGCAGTGTTGATTACAAGAGAAATTTCTATTGTTTCTACATTGTTCTTCCTGTGTTCACTACAAGTGAAATTTCTATTGTTTCTACATTGTTTTTGCAGTGTTTATTACCAGAGAAATATCTATTGTTTCTACATTGTTCTTGCAGTGTTGACTACAAGTGATTTTTTTATTGTTTCCTCATTGTTGTTTTAGAATTGACTACAAGTTTAGTTTCTATTTGTTTCTACATTGTTCTTGCAGTGTTAACTACAACTGAAGTTTCAATTGTTTCTACATTGTTGTTTTAGTGTTGACTACAAGTGAAGTTTCTATTGTTTCTACATTGTTGTTTTAGTGTTGACTACAAGTGAAGTTTCTGTTGTTACTACATTGTTCTTGCATTGTTGACTACAATTAAAGTTTCTGAAGTAACTACATTGTTTTTGCAGTGTTGATTACAAGTGAAGTTTCTGTGGTTACTACATTGTTCTTGCAGTGTTGACTACAAGTGATGTTTCTGTTGTTTCTGCATTGTTCCTGCAGTGTTAACTACAAGTGAAGTTTGTATTGTTTCCACATTGTTGTTTTAGTGTTGACAACAAGTGAAGTTTCTATTGTTTTTACATTGTTCTTGCAGTGTTGACTACAAGTGAAGTTTCTGTAGTTACTACATTGTTCTTGCAATGTTGACAAAAAGTGAAGTTTCTATTGTTTCTGCATTGTTCTTGCAGTGTAAACAACAAGTGAAGTTTTTTTTGTTTCTACATTGTTCTTGCAGTGTTAACTACAAGTGAAATTTCTATTGTTTCTGCATTGTTTTCCTCAGTGTTAACTACAAGTAAAGTTTCTATTGTTTTTACATTGTTCTTGCAGTGTTGGCCACAAGTGAAATTTCAATTGGTTCTACAATGTTTTTGCAGTGTTGATTACAAGAGAAATTTCTATTGTTTCTACATTGTTCTTGCAGTGTTGACTACAAGTGAAATATTTATTGTTTCTTCATTGTTCTTGCAGTGTTGACTACAAATGAAGTTTCTATTGTTTCTACATTGTTCTTGTAGTGTTCACTACAAGTGAAGTTTCTGTTGTTACTACATTGTTCTTTCAATGTTGACTACAAGTGAAGTTTGTATTGTTTCTACATTGTTCTTTCAGTGTTGACTACAAGTGAAGTTTCTATTGTTTCTACATTGTTCTTGCAGTGTTGACTACAAGTTAATGTTTTATTGTTTCTACATTGTTCTTGCAGTGATGAGTACAAGTGAAGTTTCTGTGGTTACTAAAATGTTTTTGGAAGGTTGACTACAAGTGAAGTTTCTGTGGTTACTACATTGTTCTTGCAAGGTTGACTACAAGTGAAGTTTCTTTTGTTTCTATATTGTTGTTTTAGTATTGACTACAAATAAAGTTTCTATTATTTCTATATTGTTTTTTTAGTGTTGACTACAAGTGAAGTTTCTATTGTTTCTACATTGTTGTTTGACTGTTGAGTACAAGTGAAGTTTCTGTGATTACTACATTCTTGTTGCATTGTTCACTACAAGTGAAGTTTCTGTGGTTACTAAATTATTCTTGCAAGGTTGACTACAAGTGAAGTTTCTGTAGTTACTACATTGTTCTTGCAGTGTTGACTACAAGTGAAGTTTCTATTGTTTCTACATTGTTCTTGCTGTGTTGACTACAAGTGAATTTTTGTTGTTACTACATTGTTCTTGCAAGGTTGACTACAAGTGAAGTTTCTATTGTTTCTACATTGTTGTTTTAGTGTTGACTACAAGTGAAGTTTCTATTGTTTCTACATTGTTGTTTTAGTGTTGACTACAAGTGAAGTTTCTATTGTTTCTACATTGTTGTTTTAGTGTTGACTACAATTAAAGTTTCTGTAGTTACTACATTGTTCTTGCAAGGTTGACTACAAGTGAAGTTTCTGTGGTTTCTATATTGTTCTTGCAATGTTGACTACAAGTGAAGTTTCTATTGTTTCTACATTGTTCTTGCAGTGTTGACTACAAGTGAAGTTTCTATTGTTTCTACATTGTTTTTTTAGTGTTGACTACAAGTTAAGTTTATATTGTTTCTACATTGTTCTTGCATTGTTGACTACAATTAAAGTTTCTGTAGTTACTACATTGTTCTTTCATTGTTGACTACAAGTGATGTTTCTGTTGTTTTTGCACTGTTCTTGCAAGGTTGACTACAAGTGAAATTTCTATTGTTTCTACATTGTTCTTGCAGTGTTAACTACAAGTGGAGTTTTTATTGTTTCGACATTGTAGTTTTAGTGTTGACTACAAGTGAAATTTCTATGGTTTCTTGATATTTCTTGCAGTGTTGACTACAAGTGAAGTTTCTATTGTTTCTACATTGTTCTTCCAGTGTTGACTACAAGTGAATTTTATTGTTTCTACATTGTTGTTGCAGTGTTGACTACAGTGAAGTTTCTGTGGTTACTAAATTGTTCTTGCAAGGTTGACTACAAATGAAGTTTCTGTTGTTACTACATTGTTCTTGCAGGGTTAAATACAAGTTAATGTTTCTTTGTTACTACATTGTTCTTGCAAAGTTGACTACAAGTGAAGTTTCTGTTGTTTCTACATTGTTGTTTTAGTTTTGAATACATGTGAAGTTTCTGTAGTTACAACATTGTTTTTGCAGTGTTAACTACAAGTGAAGTTTCTGTTGTTACTACATTGTTTTATGCGTTGTTGACTACAAGTGAAGTTTTGTTGTTTCTACATTGTTCTTGTAGTGTTGACAACAAGTGAAGTTTCTATTGTTTCTACATTGTTCTTGCAGAATTGATTACAAGTGAAGTTTCTGTAGTTACTACATTGTTCTTGCAAGGTTCACTACAATTGAAGTTTCTGTGTTTACTACATTTTTCTTGCAGTGTTGACTACAAGTGAAGTTTCTATTGTTTTACATTGTTCTTGCAGTGTTGACTACAAGTGAAATTTCTATTCTTTCTACATTGTTCTTCCATTGTTTACTACAAGTGATTTTTTATTGTTTCTACATTGTTCTTGCAGTGTTGACTACAAGTGAAGTTTCTTTTGTTTCTATATTGTTGTTTTAGTATTGACTACAAATGAAGTTTCTATTGTTTCTACATTGTTGTTTTAGTGTTGACTACAAGTGAAGTTTCTATTGTTTCTACATTGTTATTTTAGTGTTGACTACAAGTGAAGTTTCTGTGGTTACTACATTGTTGTTGCAATGTTCACAACAAGTGAAGTTTCTGTAGTTACTAAATTGTTCTTGCCAGGTTGACTACAAGTGAAGTTTCTTTTGTTTCTATATTGTTGTTTTAGTATTGACTACAAATAAAGTTTCTATTATTTCTACATTGTTGTTTTAGTGTTGACTACAAGTGAAGTTTCTATTGTTTCTACATTGTTGTTTTAGTGTTGACTAAAAGTGAAGTTTCTATTGTTTCTACATTGTTATTTTAGTGTTGACTACAAGTGAAGTTTCTGTTGTTACTACATTGTT